>NC_069499.1:384885217-385185217 GCF_027579735.1 Bombina bombina
TCTGCTATTTGAAGTACAGGTAAATTGGAACATGAAATATTTTCATGTTGGGTTAGCGCACTTTAAAATATGCGATCGAGTTTGTGCTCCATTGACTTCAATGGGGGAATATGTTTAGATACAGGCATAGTTACAAAATACATATTGGCAAAAATGCTTCTAGCAAAATGTATCACTTTTTTAGTGATAACATTTTTCTCTGTGAAGCATATCTATATATCCTCAGTGCTCCAGCATTTTAAATACTGCAGTTGCTTAGAGCATCAGTAGGGCTTGTATCATGTTAGCAATGAACAAATTGAGTCATTACCAGACGGTACAAGCACGTTAGGCTCTCTGAGCAAATGCGTGTTTAAAATGCTGGTGCATGTACAGTATATTACAAAAATGCTTCTATTCAAAACTGAAATGCATACATGTGAATTCCAATTTTGGCTAGAATATCCCTTTAACTACATATCTTGCAGCAGAGTGATATGGGCATGGTAGCAATTTTAATTTTTTTTAACATCTTGATTATCTGTGCAGATGCTGATAAAAGTGTATTTCTTTTTATTTGAAGAAATTAATTCCTCAAATATATTATTACCCATCACCTAGATTACAAGTTTTGCTCTAAACAGGGTTTGAAACTAATGCCAAAAAAGTTGCGTTATTTCACATTACGAGTTACTGAAAAGCCTCCTTGTGCGTGCAATATGGTGGCGTTAAGCTCCACACCAAACAAATACCAAGGCCTGCTTTGACGTGTTTGTGCACGCTTTCCCCCAGAGACATCAATGGGGAGAGAGTGTTAGAAAAAAAACTAACACATGAAGTGCTGAATGAAAAATCTCCCTAACGCAACCCCATTGATGACTATGGGAAAAAAAAGTTATGTTTAAACCTAACACCCTAACATAAATCCCTAGTCTAAACAACCCTAATCTGCCACCCGACATTGCCGACACTTAAATAAAGCTATTAACCCCTATTCCTCCGCTCCCCGACATCGCCAACAATATAATAAAGTTATTAACCCCTATTCCACCGCTCCCCGGCATCGCTGACACTATAATAAAGTTATTAACCCCTAATCTGCTGCCCCCACATCGCTGACATCTAAATAAAGCTATTAACCCCTAATCTGCCGCCCCCACATCGCTGACATCTAAATAAAGCTATTAACCCCTAATCTGCTGCCCCCACATCGCTGACATCTAAATAAAGCTATTAACCCTTTTTTTGCTGCTCCCTGACATCGCCAACACTATATTAAAGTTATTAACCGCTAAACCGCCGGCCTCCCACATCTCCACAACTAAATAAACCTATTAACCCCTAAACCACTGCCCCCCCCCCACATTGCAAAACACTACATTAAACTATTAACCCCTAAACCTAACATCCCCCTAACTTTAAATTAAAATGTACATATTATAGCATTATAAAATAAAATACATATAAATAAAATATTGTATATACATGTTTACTATACCCACAATCCCCCAGCTCATATAAGTGTATTGTTGATGTCCTAGTTCCACTATTGTATTGTAACAAAAAGGGTTGAGTTTCCATGGGCACATGTAAACGGTATTGCCATACAATACCGTGTAAAGTGGTCATATACATTAAAGCTTCAATGTAGATGGTGATGCTGCTTCTGAATTATCTGCAGAATTTCCCCCCACCCCGAGATTTATAGTAAAATGCCTCTTGTTGAAACTGCCATCAAATACTTATTTCAGCCCTTCTGAATATTTTACCGGCAATCTGAATTCCGCAACTGATCCCCTTTGAATATACTGTTTCGCCACTTCGATGTTTTGATCATCAGGGCCACTGAGCATACAATTTTTTACCTTGTGAGGGTTTTGATTTTGGCTACTAAATATCTCACAGTTTATCTAATTGCTAAAAACAAAAAGGTGTATAATGATGTTTAACCCCTAACAACCAAAGAAGCATGCAACACATTGCATGACAACTTTTGTCACATCTCAATGGCACTACCTTAAAATAAATATCTTGATGTATTTTTATACATTTTGGCCCCTATTTAAGAAAGGTCTTGCGGACCTAATCTGACACTGCGGATCAGGTCCGCAAGACCTCACTGAAAGCGGAGAGCAATACACTCTTCGTATTCACCATTGCACCAACAGCTCACAAGAGCTGCTGGTGCAACGCCGCCCCCTGCAGACTCGCGGCCAATCAGCCTCCAGCAGGGAGGTGTCAATCAACCCGATTGTACTCGATCGGGTTGATTTCTGGTGATTCCTGTCCGCCTGCTCAGAGCAGACGGACAGGGTTATGGAGCAGCGGTCTTTGTGACCGCTGCTCCATAACTTGTGTTTCTGGCGAGTCTGAAGACTCGCCAGAAACACGGGCCCACAAGCTCCCTATGGAGCTAGTTAAGTGTGCTCCACAGTCTCAATAAACTTAAAACTAGGTTAAAATATATATTAAAAAAAATCAGAAAATATGCTGCTGGAAAATGCAACAAAATGAATATGTTTATCATCATCACTAATCTTAGCTTATGTATGGACATTAATAAAAGTTAAAGTCTGAAAAGGAAAATGACTTGGTCTGTTTTTTGCAATGATTGACAATTTATAGATGCAAATAGGAAAATGTGTTTGCTCAGTTCTGAAAAGACTTGAAGAGCTCATCTAATGCAACACATTCAATGCTCTTTAGATACTAGTGGGAAACCATTATCAACCAGCAGATGTTAACTGTAAATGTACATTGTTTAGAAAAAGAGTTAATTACCAACTTATTAATTAAATAGAAAGTATGAATCTGTTGTACTGCTAACAAATACATAATTTTCTTCGAGTATTATTAAAGAGTTTTTGTTGTACCTATTAAAGATTCTTGTCTGTAAGTTAATTTCATTATGCTAATAAGCTATCATCATTACAGAACCTAGGCTTTGATCCATGTTAATTGTCGTGATCTTCAAAGACAAAGTCACCACTTACTTTAAATGAATTTTACATCTTTTTAAAGAATCATATGGAAATTAGGGGAAGTAATTAATTTTTTATTATGTGTCTCAATATTTTTTTAGAGAGGAAGTCAATGGTATTGGCTGGAATTCATTTTAGCATTTAACTAGGGGAAACAGCATGAGGCAAAAAAATGTTCAGATGCAAAAGATTAAAGAAAATTTGAAGCTTGGACCTAATTTGTCTTGATAAAGTTTGGTGTTTAATATGCTCCTTTTGTTCTCAGTACGAAACTGCAGTGTTTTGATTTGTAGAAAGAATTCTTCAAAAACTTTTTTATTTCTCTCTTCATTTCTTAGTCTTTCATTTATAGTAAGATAGTCAAGTTGACCTTCAAGCCATAACACTTAAATATCTGTGAACATAGACGACTAAATCTATTTTATCATCTGATATCAGCTGTTATGCACTTAACATTGAGGGGGCTTTTTCTGTTGATAACGTTTTTTTTGCATGACAGCAAGCAGAAAGCCACTGAGTCTGAATTATAATTACATTCAATTTTTTGTCGACTTGCTAGCCTTTGGTACGTAGCAAGAAATTGTTAACATTAAAGGCACACTGTCTTGCATATGAAAAAGCAGCATTTTTTTCTGAATAATAAAATGCATTTTAAAAGTATATATTTTTAGCAGTTTTACGTCCTACTAATGTTTGGTGAGCATTTGAATAAAGTCCCTATTAAACAACGAGCATTAGTAGGTAGTGCCTATTAGCTAACGAGCATTAGTAGGTAGTGCCTATTAGCTAACCCTTGTATTCTACTCTACATCATTTGTTGTCAGTATTTATTTATTTTGAGTTACCTTTTTCTCAGTTTTGCTTTGACAACTATTCTACATGCTATAAATTTTATATTTTATATTATTTTAGACCTAGTTCCATAATATTAGCCTCATACAAATTCATTACTGTTTGAAAAGACTTTGCATTTAAGTTAAGCAAAACATGGCTTCCTTTTTATGGTATTACAAACCATTAGAAGCACTATCTAACTAACTATTAATGAAACATATATTTGTGTGTGTATATATATATATATATATATATATATATATATATATAAACAGAAAAATAGATTTTACAACATACAGATTAGGTACATAGGTCAAATTGTAAGAAACAGTCTTTTTTCTGGCTTTTCATGTTTTTTTGGTTGGTGGAGAGGGGGTTCCACACATCTACAAGGAAGGAGAATTAATATATGCTCAAAGCAAAAGTAAAAAGTAGTAGTCGATTAATTCCGCATTGATGATGACTCACTAATGTGTTAGAATTGCCACTTAGCCAATAATACCAATTCACTATGTGGTGTAAGTAACTTCAAATTATTTTAGTAATTGTATGATTTTTTTTTAAATATATGCTTATCTTCAATGATAAATTATTAAACCTAATGGTGATTATAATTTAGTTCATTAGTATAAAAGGGAGCTACAGCTTTAACGTTTTATTAAACAATGTAAAAAAACTAATGTTTATTAATATATAAACGGAGCATGCACAAATACACAGAAAGAGCCATGTGAATGGTTAATGGTAATGTGCTTTTCCAAATGCCTTTTCAAGAGATAAATGATGGTGTAATGGAAAAAGCTAAAAACCCAGATGACCCAGTTTTTTAATTAAGAGTTTGATCACAATCCTTTAGAAAAACTTAATTAATTTATCTACAAATATCCACGTAGAAATTAACGTTGTTTTTTTGTAGAAAAACATTAAATATGTTTTATTAAATTGACACCTGAATTCAAAATGACTATAATAGCCTTGAAGTTGGAAAAAATAAATCATGAAAGCTAAACTTGGCCTGGCTTATCTAATGGATTAGAATATACCACTGTATATATTTAAATGTTACTTTTATATTCTTTCATACAGTCATTAACTATTTATGTTTCCCATTGCATGCTATTTTCTTCTTCCACAACCATATAGATGCAAGATAGATAGATAGATAGATAGATAGATACTTGTATATATAATATACTGACCCACAGTCAAATATGCACAAAATTAACATACACACACATATATAAATTTGCAAATACACACAAAATCAGAACCTCTTCAAATTTGAACCATAGAGCCCCATTTATGAACTTTTCGATGCAGCTTCGGGGCCCGAGTGTTTCCGGCTTGCACGAGAGGGCCTGAAATGCTAGTTAAAGGGCCATGATACCCAAATGTTGAAACACTTGAAAGTGATGCAGCATAGCTGTAAAAATCTGACTAGAAAATATCACCTGAACATCTCTATGTAAAAAAGAAAGATATTTTACCTCAAAATGTCCTAAGTATCCAAACCCCATTGCAAAGGACTATATGCAGCAAATCAGTATGCCTGTTCTGGGACAGCCAAGGGAGTGAGATTGGTGCACACTTATTTTATTTCCCTATTCAGTTTAAGGACGTTTACTATGAAATTTCCTGAGAGTTAAGTGAAATCTCATGAGATCACAGTAAAAGAGTTCATGACCTCAACACTGCTGATGCTAAATGGCTGCTGTTCATTTTACAGTTATACTGCATCAGTTTCAAGTGATTTAGCATATGATTATTATATCCCTTTAAGTAGCTGTGCTCTTAAGACCACCTCTACTTAGCCTCTCTGTCACCCTAAGGCTCGCAGAGTTAAATCAAATTGTCACCCGAGAGATGGGAGTTAAGCTGCACAAGCAATTGTTTGTGCAATGCTAAATGCCCACTCAACGCAATGCCAAGTGGACTACATTGCCGAGAGCAACCCTTATCCATCTGACATTTAATAAATGGGACTTTAAAAACTGTATAATTATAAAAAAGGGATATTGATAATTTGTAACTTGTATCTAAAAACAATGCAGGTATAAATATGTATTCATATGTAAATCAGCTTTCACTATATTAGGAGGTGAATATTGTTGGAAGAAAAGTTCAAATTGCTAGAGGAAATTAAAAAAGTATGTGTATTTATGCCTTTTTAAACATTATAATACTACTACTAAAAGATAAGCACACCAAGAGCACCTCGATTTAAAGTAAAGTAGTTGCAATTTATTAGAGCACAAAAACAAATACACTTACTAGATGATAGTGATAAAAGGCTCAAACGCAGGAACCACTGTTCCTATACAATCTCACTCGATTCTGTGTTCTTATCTTTTAGCTACATTTCTTTGGACAAGTACTCCCTACAGTACTGTGTGAATCTAAGAGCTGCACCTGGATTTCATTAAGGATTGTGACATCCCTAGTTGACTGAGGAATCAATGATTATTCTGGGAATCATTTATGTGAGACATCTATAAGGGAACTTTGCATGTTTGTGGTGTTGTACATCACACAGGGGACTACACTCATTGTGAATTAGATTCTATCTATTGATACTATATTATATTAAGATTTTATTTATCTTTGATTTATTAATTCATTCAGGTATTTCTATAGATTAACTCAGTAGTGGAATACACCCAAGGGTATTAAGGGAATGTAGCACTGTTACAGACAAACCTCTACTCTTAATTTTTCAAGACTCATTGTCCTCAGGCATGGTACCCAAGGATTGGCGTAAAGCTGATGTGGTGCCACTCTTCAAAAAGAGAAGTAGGGATGATCCAGGAAGCTATAGACCAGTTAGTCTGACATCAATAGCGGGGAAGATATTTGAAGGGATTATAAGAAATTATATTGATGAGCATATTCATGTAAACAAGATTGTGAGTTCTAATCAGCATGGTTTTATGAGAAATAGTATATGAAAAATAAATGTATAGTATTGCGCTAGCCCAAATATTGATATCACACCCTACTAAAAAACACACCTTCCTCTAAGTGTGTTTAGACGTGAAATACAAAAAATAGAAGGATTTTAGGAGAGCCCTGCAAATTGATCTTAAGATATCTTAAAATAAGGGATACTTAAAAGCAGAAAAATAAGAATGTTTACAGACCTTAATACAATCAAATTTTCGTGGAAGAAGAAACTTCACCTTTAACAATAAAATGATTTATTTATCATATAGTGCAAATCAATTAAAAAATATATGAAAAAGGGACATCTCCCATTAAAACATCCTAAAAACAATTGACTGAGGTTAAACACTATTGTGTATACAAAGTATAGCTAACTGATGTATAAAGATATAAATTACACCATACATACTACATAACTTATAATGCATTTATACACAGAATAATAAGACTTTGTATCTTTAGAGAAAAGGCCAATTGTATACCACCATAGAAAGTCTCTTTATATGCCACTCACAATTTTATGTACGTATGCTATATAGCACAATTCACATCCAAATCCAATGTAGTATAACTTAGTCAAATACAAAAAAATATAAAAAAGAAAAAAGAAGAAAACGCCCACTTTTGGAGCTTAGCAAAAGTACTGTCTTTAACTTTATGACAGCCCATACATTAAAGTGCAGAGAGAACGTAGTAACCAGGTAATTTGTTTTTACCTTAAAGTAGAGACATACCGTCCACAGGATTATTTCTGCTTTTTAACCTGCGTGAGCTGTAATACACGCTCTCGTTCCTTACCTCCGTGTACCTGGCATCTGCCACCGGTCAGCTGTTAGCGCTCACGTGACTTGTGTCTACGTCACGACACGGATCCTTCATATAGCGGGAATCAATCACCAATATCTGTAAACAAGAGTTTGCATCAAAAGAGGAGCTATAAGGAGGATCCATGTCGCGACGTAGACACATGTCACGTGAGCGCTAACAGCTGACCGGTGTGAGACACCAGGAACACAGCAGTAAGGAACCGGAGTGTGTATTACAGCTCACGCAGGTTAAAAAGCAGAAATAATCCTGTGGACGGTATGTCTCTACTTTAAGGTAAAAACAAATTACCTGCTTACTACGTTCTCTCTGCACTTCAATGTATGGACTATCATAAAGTTAAAGACGGTACTTTTGCTAAGGTCCAAAATTGGGCGTTTTCTTCTTTTTTCTACTACATTGGATTTTGATGTGAATTGTGCTATATAGCATACGTACATAAAATTGTGAGTGGCATATAAAGAGACTTTCTATGGTGGTATACAATTGGCCTTTTCTCTAAAGATACAAAGTCTTATTATTCTGTGTATAAATACATTAGAAGTATGTATGGTGTAATTTATATATTTATACATCAGTTAGCTATACTTTGTATACACAATAGTGTTTAACCTTAGTCAATAGTTTTTAGGATCTTTTAATGGGAGACGTCCCTTTCTCATATATTTTTTAATTGATTTGCACTATATGATAAATAAATCATTTTATTGTTAAAGGTAAAGTTTCTTCTTCCATGAAAATTTGATTGTATTAAGGTCCGTAAACATTCTTATTGTTCTGCTTTTAAGTATCCCTTATTTTAAGATATCTTTAGCTCAATTTAAATTGCAGTGCCCTCCTAAAATCCTTCTATTTTATGAGAAATAGATCATGTCAAACTAATCTAATTATATTCTATGAGGAAGTAAGTAAAAATATAGATAAAGGGTAATCAGTTGATGTGATATACTTCAATTTTGCAAAGGCATTTGATACAGTGCCACATGAGAGATTAATACACAAAATTAAGGGACTGGGAATAGCCGAAAATGTTATGGTATCTTTATTTGAAAAGCAAGAATGTAAGTGTAAATACCGGACCATTTTCGGTGAACACCCTAGGTTGTTCTTGCTGATTGGTGGATAAATTTGCCCACCAGGGTCTAAACCAAAAATTGTCTGGCACCTTAGCTGAGATAGTCAATCGATCTGAGTAAAAGAGAGCAGCGCAAAGGGACACGATTCAAGGCAGGTTTATTAACAGGTATAACAGTACAATACAAGTACTACTTACAAAAAGTAAGTGCATTCAGGCATTTCACAAATTATGTTGTGAACATATGGGGTCTCAGTCCGCCAATACAGGTCACCACAGCTAACCGATAGTTCTGACAGGGGATGTTCTCCTCCCGAATTCAGCCTCCAGCAGCAGGGCACCTTCTCGGTACCGGTCAAGTCTGCTGTCAGAGAAGGTGCCCTGCTGCTGGAGGCTGAATTCAGGAGGAGAACATCCCCTGTCAGAACTATCGGTTAGCTGTGGTGACCTGTATTGGCGGACTGAGACCCCATATGTTCACAACATAATTTGTGAAATGCCTGAATGCACTTACTTTTTGTAAGTAGTACTTGTATTGTACTGTTATACCTGTTAATAAAACTGCCTTGAATCATGTCCCTTTGCGCTGCTCTCTTTTACTCAGATCGATTGACTACTTTTCTACTTCCGGTGTGGGGAGAAACACACAGGGACAGAGAACGGCGGCAGCTGGACTGTTTGGGAGCCTAAGAAACAGCACTTAGAATTCACTCTAAGGGGTCGATCCGATAAAAATCGTCGCCCGCAAAAGTCGGCAACGCCAATATTTGCGTGGGTTTGGTATCCTATATACGGCGTAACCTAGAAGTTACGCGCGTATATTTCTGCCGTCGCCCGTAGTTTTTTGGGCCATAGGCAGGTATACCAAACCCGCGCAATTTGGTATCCAATATACAGCGTAAGGACTTACGTGGCGAAAATGGAGAAATCTTACTCCATTTTCACCTCGCCACAAAAAGCAGCCGTAAGAAGCCTTACGCTGACTATTGGAGCCCCGTAACTCCCTAAACTGGCTGCTAAATAAACCTAACACCTAACGCATGTGCAATGTCTATCTCCCTGTCAACCGCAATCTGCTAAATAAAACCTAACACCTAACGATTGCGCAATGTCTATCTCCCTGTCAACCACGATCCCCCGCTGCAATCCCTAATAAAGTATTTAACCCCTAAGCCGCCGCCATCTACATAAACTAACCCCCTACTGTGAGCCCCTAAAACCCCCACCATCTAACTGATTCATCCCCTAATGTGAACCCAATACACCGCCGCCATCTATATTAAAATTATTAACCCCTAATTTAATCTACCTACCCCGCCGCCAGCTATATTATCTATATTAACCCTAAGTATATTATAGTTAATATAGTTATTACATTATATATATTAACTATATTAACCCTAATTATATTAGGGTTAATATAGTTAATATAGTTACTATAGTATTTATATTAACTATATTAACTCTATCTAACCCTAACACCCCTAACTAAATTCTTATTAAATAAATCTAATTCATATTATAAACTAAAATATTCCTATTTAAATCTAAATACTTACCTATAAAATAAACCCTAAGATAGCTACAATATAATTAATAATTACATTATAGCTATGTTAGGGTTTATATTTATTTTACAGGTAAATTGTTAATTATTTTAACTAGGTATAATAGCTATTAAATAGTTATTAACTATTTAATAGCTACCTAGTTAAAATAATTACCCAATTACCTGTAAAATAAATCCTAACCTAAGTTACAAATACACCTACGCTATCAATAAATTAAAGAAACTACAAATATCTATCTAAAAATACAATTAAATAAACTAAACTAAATTACAAAAACAAACAAACACTAAATTACAAAAAATATAATGGTTCAGCCAATCGGATTGAACATGAATCTGATTGGCTGATTCAATCAGCCAATCAGATTTTTCTACCTTAATTCCGATTGGCTGATAGAATCCTATCAGCCAATCGGAATTCGACGGAAGCCATCTTGGATGACGTCATTTAAAGGAACCTCATTCGACGGGAAGTCGTCGTGCCGGAAGGATGCTCCGCGGCGGAGGAGCGAAGGAAGAAGATTGAAGATGCCGATTTGCTTGAAGACATCGCCGATGGAAGAAGACTCTCTGCCGCTTTCTGGAACACATCGCCCGGATGGAAGAAGACTTCACTACCGCTTGCTGGAACACATCGCCCGGATCGGATGAGGAGTTCGGCCCGGTGTGGTGAAGACAAGGTAGGGAGATCTTCAGGGGGTAGTGTTAGGTTTATTTAAGGTGGGTTTAGGTTAGATTAGGGGTATGTGGGTGGTGGGTTGTAATGTTGGGGGGTAGTATTGTGTTTTTTTTTTGCAGGCAAAAGAGCAGTTTTCTTTGGGGCATGCCCCCACAAAAGGCCCTTTTAAGGGCTGGTAAGGTAAAAGAGCTTTGAACTTTTTTTAATTTAGAATAGGGTAGGGAATTTTTTTATTTTGGGGGGCTTTATTATTTTATTAGGGGGCTTAGAATAGGTGTAATTAGCTTAAAAATCTTGTAATCTTTTTTTTATTTTTTGTAATTTAGTGTTTTTTTTTTGTAATTTAGTTTAGTTTATTTAATTGTATTTTTAGATAGATATTTGTAGTTTCTTTAATTTATTGATAGTGTAGGTATATTTGTAACTTAGGTTAGGATTTATTTTACAGGTAATTGGGTAATTATTTTAACTAGGTAGCTATTAAATAGTTCATAACTATTTAATAGCTATTATACCTAGTTAAAATAATTAACAATTTACCTGTAAAATAAATATAAACCCTAACATAGCTATAATGTAATTATTAATTATATTGTAGCTATCTTAGGATTTATTTTATAGGTAAGTATTTAGATTTAAATAGGAATATTTTAATTAATAATATTAATATTAGATTTATTTTAATAAGAGTTTAGTTAGGGATGTTAGAGTTAGATAGGGTTATTATACTTTATATATATATATAATATAATAACGATATTAACTATATTAACCCTAATATAATTAGGGTTAATATAGTTAATATAGCTGGCGGCGGGGTAGGGGGATTAGATTAGGGGTTAATAATTTTACAATAGATAGCGGCGGGGTAGGGGCTCACTTTTGGGGGTAGGTAAGGTAGATGGCGGCGGTGTTAGGGGCTCACTTTAGGGGGTTATAGATTTAATATAGCTGGCGGCGGTTTAGGGGTTAATAATTTTATTAGGTTGCGGCGGGCTCCGGGAGCGGTGGTTTAGGGGTTAATACATATTTTATTGTTAGGATAGTGAGGGGGGATAGCGGATAGAGGGTTAGACGTGTCGGGCTATGTTAGGGAGGCGTGTTAGACTTGTCGGGCTATGTTAGGGAGGCGTGTTAGACAGTGCGGGTGATTTAGACTTTAGTCAGGTTTTGTAGGCGCCGGCAGTTTCTAGAGTGCCGTAAGTCACTGGCGACGCCAGAAATTTGTACTTGCGCAGATTTCTGGACATTGCTGGTTTATCTGACTTACGGCACTTTAGCATCTGACGGCGCAGTATATGGGATAGCTCGAGTTGTGAGCTGAAACTGCGGGCGACGCGGGTTCCCTCGCTTGCGCCGCAAACTACGATCTATATCGGATCGACCCCAAAGTGCCTACATTTATATTTGTCTTTCCCTCCAGATAACCAGGAGGCAACAGAGCAGTAAGACTGTTTTGTTTTTATTAAATTAGCGCTGCTTACAAATTTTGCCAATACCTTAGCTGAGATGCCTTCTTTTTTAAATAAAGATAGCAAGAGAATGAAGAAAAATTGATAATAGGAGTAAATTAGAAAATTGCTTAAAATTGCATGCTCTATCTCAATCACAGAAGAAAAAAAATGGGTTCAGTGTCCCTTCAACTCAGTTTAATAATAGCAAGTTTAATTTTAGAGAAAGTTTAAAGGTTTTAAAAATAATTATCATGTTTTACTTTGATGAATAGAAAGTGTGATAATAGTGGATTTAAATGAATTAAAATAAACCAGAATGTAGAAAAATGTACTTATGAGATTGAATTATTATATTGATTTTTTTTTTTTTGCTTTTAAAAAATGATGCATCTTGCATTTCTGAGAATGATCTTAAATGTTTACCAATCCAATTAGTAAATTGGTTTATTAGATCATGTTGTTGTGTATACAAATGATCATTTTTATTTGTATTAATGTATATCTTTTTCTGTGATTGGAAAATAAAAATAATTTGATCTAGCTTTTTATTTTAAGCCTCGAATGCAACATGAAAACGTAATATAGAATATAAAGAAATAAATATAAAACAAAACTACATAAGCATATAAAGCAATTATTTATTTACATATGTTAAGGCATCATACTTCTACATATAATAAAAAATATTTGTTTTAGTTTTTTGTCAGTGATGTATATGATGCCTTCTGTAAGATAAATAAGATAAGAATATATAAAGAAATCCCACCTCATATAGATAAAACATTTAAACACCAGTACATACAGTAGCTGAACTATTAACAAACCAGTCACTGATGCCTGTTGAACAAATAGTTAACTGGAAATTTTACACAGCTACTACTGTATTGTTAAAGCAACATCAAACCCTTAATGTTTTTTTCATGATTTATACAGAGCATGCAATTTTAATAAACTTTCCAATTTACTTCTATTATAAAAATTAGTTTCATTTTCTTGGTATGTATTGTGGAAGGAACAGCAATTAACTGGTGGGAGCTAGCTAAACACATTGGGTGAGCCAATGACAAGAGGCATATACGTGCAGCCAGCCACCAATCAGTGCCTAGCTCCCAATATTGCTGCCCTTCAGCCTACTGAGGTATACTTTTTATGTTGAAAATAATTTTATTGTATTTTCCAGGAAAAACAATAATAACAATTACAATAAGATAATATTACATAATGTTACATAACCAAGTCACGGTCCTTCATGAGCATAAATATAACCTCAGTATAGTAGTCCACCCGGTGCCAACAAATGGCACAATAAGGTACTGGTGGGCCTAGAAAAGAGCAATATAACATTGGTATAATAATGAGGTATACTTTTTAACTAAGGATACCAAGAGATTGAAACAAATTAGATCATGGAAGTAAAATAGAAAGTTGTTTAAAATTACATACTCTATCTCTATCATAAAGGTTTAATTTTTACTTTACTGTTAATTTATTTTTAAATAACAAGAAAACTTTTAAATTTGAATTCATATTTTTTATATTAGCTACATCCTACAATTGTATATGAATTAATATAGTTATATTGCCTTTGTTTAAAGAAGAAATAAAAACAACATTCAAGACCAGTGTTCCAAAGCTGAATTTACTTGAGGACCACAGCACTTTTCCATTTTCTGACCGTTTGGGACCAGGTTTTTTTTTTACATTTCTGCGGTGTTTGTGTTTAGCTGTAATTTTCCTCTTACTCATTTATTGTACCCACACATATTATATACCGTTTTCCTTGCCATTAAATGGACTTTCTAAAGATACCTTTATTTTCATCATATCTTATAATTTACTAGAAAAAAATTATATATATATATATATATATATATATAATGAAAAAAGGGAAAAAAAACACACTTTCTCTAACTTTGACCCCCAAAATCTTTTACACATCTATAACCACCAAAAAACAACCATACTAAAAAGTTTCTAAATTTTGTCCTGAGTTTAGAAATACCCAATGTTTACATGTTCTTTGCTTTTTTTGCAAGTAATAGGGCAATAAATACAAGTAGCACTTTGCTATTTCCAAACATTTTTTTTCAAAATTAGCGCTAGTTACATTGGAACACTGATATCTGTCAGGAATCCCTGAATATCCCTTGACATATATATATATTTTTTTTAGAAGATAACCCAAAGTATTGATCTAGGCCAATTTTGGTATATTTCATGCCATCATTTCACGGCCAAATGCGATAATAAAAAAAAAATTGTTCACTTTTTCACAAACTTTAGGTTTCTCACTGAAATTATTTACAAACAGCTTGTGCAATTATGGCACACACAGTTGTAAATGCTTCTCTGGGATCCCCTTTGTTCAGAAATAGCAGACTTATATGGCTTTGGCGCTGCTTTTTGGTATTTAGAAGGCTGCTAAATGCCGCTGCGCACAACACGTATATTATGCCCAGAAATGAAGGGGTTAATTAGGGCGCTTGTAAGGAGCTTGTAGGGTTAATTTTAGCTTTAGTGTAGTGTAGTAGACAACCCCAAGTATTGATCTAGGCCCATTTTGGTATATTTCATGCCACCATTTCACCTCCAAATGCGATCACATAAAAAAAACTTAAACTTTCCATTTTTCACAATTTTAGGTTTCTCACTGAAATTATTTACAAACAGCTTGTACAATTATGGCACAATTGGTTGTAAAAGCTTCTCTGGGATCTCCTTAGTTCAGAAATAGTAGACATATATGGCTTTGGCATTGCTTTTTGGTAATTAGAAGGCCGCTAAATGCCGCTGCGCACCACACGTGTATTATGCCCAGCAGTGCAGGGGTTAATTAGGGAGCTTGTAGGGTTCATTTTAGCTTTAGTGTAGTGTATAAGACAACCCAAAGTATTGATCTAGGCCCATTTTGGTATATTTAATGCCAACATTTCACCGCCAAATGCGATCAAATAAAAACAATCGTTCACTTTTACACAAACTTTTTCACAAACTTTAGATTTCTCACTGAAATTATTTATAAACAACTTGTGCAATTATGGCACATATGGTTGTAAATGCTTCTCTGGGATCCCTTTTGTTCAGAAATAGCAGACATATATGGCTCTGGCGTTACTTTTTGGCAATTAGAAGGATGCTAAATTCCGCTGCGCACCACACTTGTATTATGCCCAGCAATGGGGGGGGGGGGTTAATTAGGTAGCTTGTAGGGAGCTTGCAGGGTTAATTTTAGCTTTAGTGTAGAGATTAGCCTCCCACCTGACACATCACACCCCCTGATCCCTCCCAAACAGCTGTCTTCCCTCCTCCACCCCACAATTGTCCCCACATCTTAAGTACTGGCATACAAAAAACAACATATTCTGCTGTGTAGGATCCCCCCTTAGCCCCCAACCTCCCTGATGCCCCGACAAACAGCTCTCTACCTTATTGTGAGCCATCTTGGGTACTGGCAGCTGTCTTCCAGTACCCAGTTTGCCATAAAATATGTTTTTTTTTTATATATTTTTCTGTAGTGTAGCTGCCCCTCCTCAATAACCAACCCCCTACTAGATCCCTTAGATAAAAATTCCCCCCTCCTCGCTCCCACCTTATCCTAAGCAAAATCAAATTGTGCCATAGTGTAGCCTTTCCACCTGCTCCCGCCCCTGTACTCGCACCCACCCACCCCGTGCACGCGCCCGGCGCCGCCTCACGTAATCCCGCCCCCCTCTGATTCACTTCCCCCATCAATAGCCGACAACCCGCCTCTCTGCAATGGCTCCCACCCACCAATGATCGGGATTATTGATGTCCAATGCAGAGAGGGCCACAGAGTGGCTCTCTCTGCATCGGATGACTACAAAATGTTATTGCAGGAGGCCTCAACCTCGAGGCATCACTGCAATAACATGAAAGCGGCTGGAAGTGATCAGGATCGCTTCCACCGCTTGAACACACAAACGACGTACAGGGTACATCCTTGGTCGTTAACGACCGTTTTTTGTAGGACGTACCCTGTGCATCGTTGGTCGTTAAGGGGTTAAAGACAACAAAGGAATAATGCTGAATTTGGCAGTATTCATTTGTTTTCTTTAAATAATTAAAAATACATACCTAAGCGTGCTGGAGAGTTACCCTAACCCGCTCCTCTGCTTCACAAAACCCCGTCTATGCTACCAGGAAGATTAGCGGGGTGACTCCCAGGGCCTGCACTAAAGGAGAGTGCGGTCGGGCGCTGTAAAGAGAAGGAGCGGGTTCGCGCAACTCTCCATTGCACTTAGGTAAGTATTTTAGTCGCTACAGGTTAACTTTTTTACCTGTAGCAGTGGAACATGTACATTCATTTAACAAAAACAAATGTAAGTTTTCCACAAATTGTCAGTATTAATTTTGTATTAAATAAGAAGAATACTGAACAGCAAAGGCATTGAATATTCAAAATAAGAAGTATTTTGAATAATCGGAACAAAAGATTCGGTAGAAATGAAAATTTTTCCTGTGCACATGTCTTCTGGTAGGTATATTGTACATATATATATAGTTTGTTATGTGTAACTATTATTCTATAAATTACTATATTATGTATTTAAAATAAGTTAATTATTTAAATAAAAGTCTTTTTAACTGTTGGCATGATCTTTTGTTTTCAGGAAAAAGTTTTCTTGAATGGCTATTAATATCTCATAGAAGATAGTAGCCACTGCTTTATCTGTTTACAATAGTGATTTTTTTTTCAACTTTGCCTTATGTAAAACATGTTTTTTTAGGAATTGATGACTTTTTTAATTATTGTATTTTATAGCTGCTAAATACTATCACTTTAGTGTATGTGTTTAGAGACATAGAAACATAGAATTTGATGGTAGATAAGAACCAAAAAGGCCCATCAAGCCTACCCATATTACATTTTACTTTTTTCTTTCAATAGCCTTATGCATGTCCCAGGCATTTTTTAATGTATTTACAGTCTTTGTGTTTACCACCTCAAATGGAAGTTTATTCCATGAATCCACCGCTGTTTCAGTAAAAAAATGCTTCCTCAAATTTCTCTTGAATCTGCTACCCTCTAACTTTAGATTGTGATTTGGCATTTATTCTTTTGTGGAAAATGTTTTCAGCTTCTACTTTATTAAAGGGTTATGAAACCCAAAATATTTCTTTCATGATTCAGATAGAGAATACATTTTTAAACAACATTTCAATTTACTTCTATTATCTAATTTGCTTCATTCTTTAGATATCCCTTGTTGAAGAAATAGCAATGCACATGGGTGAGCCAATCACACAAAGCATCTATGTGCTGCCACCAATCAGCAGATACTGAGCATATCTAGATATGCTTTTCAACCAAGTATATCACGAGAATGAAGCAAATGAGATAACAGAAGTAAATTAGAAAACTGTTTAAAATAGCATGCTCTTTCTAAAGCATGAAAGAATGTTTTTGGCTAGAATGTCCCTTTAAGCCCCTTCATATATTTGAAGGTTTCTATCATGTCACCTCTTTCCCTTCTATCCTCTAAACCAGTGATTTTTAACCTTTTTTTTGCAGTGGCACACTTTTTTTACATTAAAAAATCCTGTGGCACACCACCATCCCAAAATTTTTAAAAAATCACACATTGTAGCCTAATACAGCATATTTATATACACATACACACAAACACACACATACTGTATGCATTGTGCTGTTATGCCATGCCTCCTACAAACTACCCCTGCACTGGGAGTAAAAAACAAGCAAAGTTTAAAAAATATGTCACACTGTTGTCATTCTGCCGTGGCACACCTGAGGATCTCTCACGGCACACTAGTGTGCCACGGCACACTGGTTGAAAAACACTGCTCTAAACTATACATATTTAGATCATAGAGTCTTTCTTTGTACGTTTTATATTTTAGACCATGTACCATTTTAGTAGCCCTCTTTTCGACAGCTTCTAGTTTATTTATATCTTTCTGAAGATATGGTCTCCAGAACTGTACACAGTATTCCAGATTTGGCCTAACTAATGATCTGTAAAGTGGCATAAGAACCTTACTATTTCTGCTACTAATATCTCTCCCAATGCAACCAAGTATTCGACTGGCCTTACTGGCTGCACTACTGCATTGTGTACCAAATTTTAAATAATCTGAAATAATAATTCCCAAGTCCCTTTCTTCTTTAGTTACAGTCAGTAATGTACTATTGAGGCTATAATTGGACTTTGGGTTTTTGGATCCTGGAAAGCATAATTTTGCTCTTGGTAATATTACATTTCAGATGCTATTTATTTGACCAGTCCTCTAGTTTTTTAATATCACTATTCATTTGAACAACCCCTCCTGGAACATCAACTCTGTTACAAATTTTTGTATGATCAGCAAACAAGCAAACCTTCCCCTTAAGCCCACTTCCAATTTCACTTATAAACATGTTAAACAAAATAAGTTCAATAACTGACCCTTGGGGAACACCACTAGTAACTGACGCCTCATTTGAATGAACTCCATTAATTGAAACCCTCTGTTGTCTATCTTTAAGCCAGCATTCTACCCCCTTAACAATCTTAGCATCTATTCCAAGGCAATACATTTTGTGAATAAGTTTGTTGTGTGGGATGGTGTCCAATGCATTGCTAAAGTCTAGATATGCAACATCTATGGCTCCTCCCTGGTCTATTAATTTAGTTACATGGTCAAATAAATCAATTAGATTAGTCTGACATGATCTTCCAGCAGTGAAACCATGCTGTCCTTTGTCTTCTAAGTTGTTTGTCTGAAGGAAAGATACAAGTCTTTCCTTTAAAAGAGTTTCCATTAATTTCCCTACAATCAAGGTCAGACTGACTGGCCTATAGTTAGCAGAATCTTCCCTACTACCTTTTTTATGAAGAGGGACTACATTGGCAATTTTCCAGTCTTTTGGAACAACTCCTGTTAGAAGTGACTGATTAAATAAATCAGCTAATGGAGTAGCTATCATGGATCAACGTTTTCTTAAAACACTTGGATGTATATTATCTGGACCCACAGACTTATTTACTTTATTTTTGATAAAGTCCTTGAAACCTCTTCCTCTGTAAAAAAAGAAAAGTACTACTCATATTATCAAAGATTGAACAAAAGTAATCATTTAAACAGTTTGCTATTTATTTATCGTCTTCCACTACTCTATCATCATTCTTGAGTTTAGTTCAAATAACACAACTGAACTGTACCAGTCGTGTTCTATATTACTAACGCTCTTGTTACTGTGTGGTTGCAATATTATAAGGAAATACATTAATAATTTAATTAGTACTGTGTAAACGTACTTTGATATATTGCTACTAAAATCACACTATACCAAACCTGTTCTATTTTAAATGTAATTTGAGTGGTGTTTGACATAGTAGTGATATATAATAAAAGTATTGGTTGCATTAAAAAATGTTGGCCATGCTTATATTCATTGGTAATTTTTTTTACCATTGACTTGTAATATCAGGCTGTGAGCTATTCTTAGAGGAGATTCTGGTAAAGGATAGCACACATTGCTCTATCAATAGTGTAATACTTGTAATCTGGGTCATAGCAATCTACAGTATAATATATACATATAACACACTACATATTTATGCACAATATACACACAACCCCCCAGTTCATTTAGGTTTACTATTAAGGTTTTTTTATTGTTGTTCTTTATTAACAATGGTGATTGCATACATAGAGAATATATAGGCATTCCATGGGAGTTTCATGGGCTTTCCATGGGACTAACCAGTATTTTAAAGGGGGGAAACATCGCCTGGAGTTTCTAATGTTGTAAATAATATCTGCCAGCTTAGGTGCATCTATTCACACATACCTGTCTCACCACACTTTCAGTAGCAAGATTAGTAATTGTACGAAATCTACTGAACTTACAGTGAAACATAGTTTAAATATTTATTATTTGAACTTTTATAAAATAGAAAGGATTTTTACATTTAGTGAACCCACACTCTATGTTGTGTAAAGACGCTTTGAAAACATACCCCTTCCATGCTACCACAATCCACATTCACTAGCAATGGGAATAGATTGTTTAACAGGCAATAACCCCTAATGTTTCCTAAAGAATGCACATGATCATTTGCCTGAAAAGGGAAGGTCAGCCCACTTTTTTTATAACATATCACCTAGCTGACGGATAGATAATGGAGAGACTGAAATGGGTATTTATTGCAGATCTGCAATCTTTTTAATATCTGAGCCTAAGAGTGCAGTGCGTGTAATGGGGAGCATATTCTACTACCCTATCTTAGTTTTCTTTTAAATTCCCTTTTCTTAACTTTATCTTTCTCCTCACTCTGAGTCCAATTTAACAAATGTCTTGCGGACCTGATCCGACAGTGCGGATCAGGTCCGCAAGGCATAGCTGAATGCAGAGAACAATACGCTCTCCGTATTCAGCATTGCACTAGCAGCTCACAAGAGCTGCTGGTGCAACGCCGCCCGCTGCAGACTCGCGACCAATGGACCACCAGCAGGAGGTGTCAATCAACCGTCTGAAGGCTCGCCAGAAACACGGGCCGTCAAGCTCCGTTCAGAGCTTGATAGACAGGCCCCTCTACCTTGAACATTTAGGGTATATGTCACCCTTTAGTGAATCCTCTTGTTATCACTCAAACAAATGTTTTGGTCACAACACTTATCAAGTTATATTGGAGTGTGACAGATTCTGGATGGGGAGATTATTGCCTACAGATATATTTGGTATCAACATACTCATGAACGTCATGTTTTCATGTTAACAATATAAGATTCACTGAAAGAAACATTTCTATTTAAAATAGAAAACTATTGAAGTAATATATAAGTGAAATATATTCCTCACAATTGAAGTAATATATAAGTCAAACATATTACTCACAATATTTGCACCTATCTTAGAAGACTTGATCCCAATATCACAACATTTAGATTCAGGAAAATGCAACTTATTAACCATGACACATAATAATAAATAATGGAAGTAAAAACAATATAAAGAACAAATAAAATATTAAGATTTCAAGCATAACTTAATTTTAGATCCATTTTTTTAATTTAATAGTAAGAAAAGTGTGTTTATTTTAACCAGATACATAAGGGCAATGGAAATATTTGTAAGTGATTATGGAAGATATATAAGCAGAGCTCTAATTTTCCAAAATGCCAGTGGATAAGAAACTTTTCTGCAGTCTATTTTGCCTCTCATCCTATTAAGGTTCAAGTTTATATCAGTGAAACATGGGATAGCCCTTGCCCTGCTCAGAGTTACCATTATTTACTCAGTAATATCCAAGAACAGCCTTTCTCTGCCCCAGACTGCCAAGATTCCACCCACTTGACACCATCTCTTGGACTACCCTATCTTCACCAAAAGATTGTTGGACTAGTCCCAAATCCATCTAGTTGCTATTTGACAATGTGGAAGGTAAGGAGATATGTATACGTTTATACATTTTTAATGCCTCATATCCCTGAAGTCGTTAAGGGGAGTTAACATTGGAATAACTATTCAAAGGACATTAAAAAAAAAACTCCTTACATATTTATCAGAAATTATTCCCTGCAAAATATCTGAAACATAGCCCTTGAAAATCCGATTGTATAGAGTTATTCACAATGTCAAGGTGATAAAAACCTCAGAATATATTTTTAGATTGAAATTACAGGAAAAAAAGGCAAAACAAATAAATGATATTTATATGTTTTCACTATGAATATGTAAATCTTTTATTGGAGATTATTTTTTTCTGTTTCTTGTCTCTTTAATACCTATTAGTAGTTACTGCATATATGTTTATTTTCAGTGAATTCCAGTTAGTGTGCAATTGCTAAATATTTTATTATAATAAAAAAAAAACATGCAAGAAATGTTGGTGTATATTTTTAATTATCAATGCATTCTTCTCTTTTTCTCAATTTTTCCATTTTTTGGTGTTTGCTTGCTTGATTTTTGATCATGCAGACCTGAATATCAACTAATTATTATGACTTGAAGAATGTCTATGTGCACCTTTACATTATGAAATAACTTAAGTAATGCTCAGATATATTAAATGGACAAAACCCTCCATACAAACTTCTTGGGACAGGAAATGATTTGGATATTGGAATAGTTTGGATTTTGGAATATTTGGATATTTGCATCTATAAAAAGATACAGCTTGGAGAGGGCATAGGACAAAGTGAAAACAACATATTTAATCATTAAGGCAATATTTACATTTCATAATCCCTCTTATAAATGCAACCTAAAGGTAGTTTTATATAATTTTTAATACTTTTATATAATGTTCAGAGTACCATCAAAAAGATAATAAAGTACTGTAATCAGAGAGGTGTTGTTTTAAATCAATATAGACTAGCATTTGC
Source organism: Bombina bombina (assembly GCF_027579735.1). Lineage (NCBI taxonomy): Eukaryota > Metazoa > Chordata > Amphibia > Anura > Bombinatoridae > Bombina > Bombina bombina. The sequence goes on from NC_069499.1 coordinate 384,907,908, forward strand.
ATTTTAGAACACAAAAAAACAGACAAAAGACACAAACTTAAAAATATTGGAATTTACTAGGATTTTTTTTTTAAGAATAATTTTTATTTAAAAAAAAAAAATTAATGAACAATTCTGGGTTTTGGAATAATTTTGGCATTCTGGATTTGGGAATTGGCACCTGCATACAGAGCAAAAATTGTGTATGCTTACTAATATGATCATAGGAAATAGCACTTTGTAAGAGTGTAATTTCAGGAAACCATCTGTATAAATGTGATATTTATTAGGTGTCAATTAAACTGAAAATCATCTGTGTCAGTGGTACGTAATTTAGTGATTAACCTCACAAAAAAACAGGTTTAGTGTTAGTGATCTTATTTGTGACTCAGCCTCTAGAATTATCCTATTTGTGATTTTGCAAAGAAAGCCTTAATCCTTTACCCCTGGGAAATTCTGAAGGTATGGATAACCTTCTTCTCTTGCTACATAAATATAGCTGTGGATTTTTGAGATCAAAATATTTATAAAACTGAAGAATTCAATCATGTGCTATTATTTTCTCTCTCTCTTTTTTTTTTTTACAGATAATTATATGGCTTTGTGTTGAGAGAAACCATGTATTTTACATATTGTAAAAAAAATATATATTTAGCTTTGCATTTACTGTGAGGAAAAAAAATTATCTAAACCACCCTGAAGCTGTTTTATGTTTGTAAAATACACCTTAAGTGAGTTTTGTACTTGCTGGAAATGGCAGAGGTTGATTGCTATGATGCAGAGTGCTAAAAATATATAAACAAGAGAATTGGGAATCTACATAAAGGTCACCTAACCCATTTCAAGAAATATGTGTAATTTTGTACTGTAAACAAATGTGAAACAAATATGTACAATATTCTCATACTGCTTGTGTTGTACGCCAAGTTTACATTTAGTTAATGTGCAATGTTTTGTGAGTCCCAGGGTGTGACAAAGAGGACATGGCCCTGATTTCACCTTTGTGTTAACCTTGTGGTTAACAATGTAAGCTTAACTAAATTAAACAAAATATTTTGAAAAATCAAATTGTATATGGAAACTGTAACATTGGTATTATCTTACCGTGCTCTGTTTATGTGTGAATTCTGTGTGTTGTTACTTTGTTTCACAAAATATAATCTTGATCCAAATATCTACGAACAGTTTTCATGTGGGGGCCAACAAAGGCACCCTAGCAATAAGCTACATCAAAGAGACTGTTTTTTTAAAATCTTATTAGTTAGAAAAAAAGACTATGATATACTTTCGAAATATATATTACAACATATATAACATATGTTGCATGTATGAGTAATAGTGTGCCACATTGAAATGCCATCTTTGTGTTTTTGATATTAACAGATAGTATAACGTCAATATATGTCTAAAGCTTAATGATGTTTAAACAACTATGGCATTGATCATAATTTATTAGAAAAATTATTTAATGATTTTCAACAGAAACTCATCCTTAAAGTCTATTGAGATTTTTATAGATAAATCATTTGAATTTTTTTTATAAAGAATTATGATCAAATCGGTTATTATATAGTAACCAAATTATCAATTCAAACAAATATACATACACATAGCCTCACACACACACACACACGCTTGTGCACTCACACATATATTGGAAGAGGTAACAAATGTGACAGAACTAAAAAAACAGTTTTAAAATTAACAAAATAGATACAAAATGTATTTAATCTTTGTTGGAGATTTTTTTTTAGAAGAAAGTTACTAACTTACCAACAGCAATATAAATTACACCACTGAATACCTTTTATTTATTAGGATGATACCTTTTGTGACTAAACATAGGTTTGTAATTTCAGAATGGTTCCTCTGGTTCTTGAGTTGAACATTTTTTATTTAATTTCTTTCAGGTTTCACTTTACCTGACATTTCTTTTTTCTGTATATGAGAAGATGATGCGGTTTAAATATTTGAGTCTACCCTGAGGTGAAAAAGAATCTTAGTTTCCCTCCAGATAATCCTAAATCTAGAATTTTCTGCTATAAATATTTTGAGGTGAATATTTAAAGAGGTTTCCAGAGCTGTATCAGATCATTTACTGTTCTAAAGACCTTTGCTTTTTAACTAAATGCTTCCTTATCTTTCTAATTTACTATAGCCAAACATTCGTCTTTGTAGTGATTTTGGACTATCTGATAACATATAATGGAAAACATGTTTATATCTTCCACCAGTCCTTGTTGCATATTTCAAATGCTTAGAACAACAATTTTCAGAAGCTTTCATTAAAGTTAATTTAAAAACTACATTAAACACAAACAATTTTCTCTCAAATAAAATGCAGTATGTACTTAACAGAGTCCTGTATGTTATATTTGATAAACTACCTCATATAAATGCAAATTTTGACTTTCTGCCAGAACCAGGTGGGATGGAAAATATTTCTATTTAACAAATAACTCTGGGAACAAATTTTCATGCCACAATATTATGTTACACAGAGGGAAAGAATTATATTTTTATTCAGCTTTGATAAATGTTTTTAGTTTGACCTTCATTTTGACTAATTGATTAAGGCCATTCAACCTAAGGAACCTTAAAATATTAGTTATTTTTTAGTATAATTTGCCTTACAATATAATCGTTAATAATTGCTAAAGCTTGATGCCTCTTACTTAAGAAATGTCAACGTTTGTTGACCCTAATTAATATAAAATATATTTCTACATCTTAAATATATATACATATATATTAAATTAAAATATATATAATATATGTATATATATATATATATATATATATATATATATATATATATATATATATAATTTTAAAGAGCATATCTAAGTTTTTCTATCAAAAAAAATCTTACTGGGAGAGTTATAAATGAGTGAACGAGAGATAAAGTAATACAGGTACAAATTCCCGAATTCAGAATTCCCAAATATTTTATTTTTAAATCATATGGCTTCTTTGCCTGAAACTATGGGTTATTTTTGTGTTCTAAAATGCTAATAGTAATATATTTATTTAAAACATTTACCTTTCTGATGACAGTACTATATTATCTTTATGGTGTTACTATGTATGCAAAAGTAATACAAATTATATAAAATTACCTTTAGATTGATTGTAAAAGCTGTATTATGATATATTAATATTGCCTAAATTTCATAAGATATTGTTTTTTACACTTGGTCCCATTCTACAGATGCAAATATACAAATATGCCAAAATCCAAACTATTCCGAAATCCAAACTTTTATGTTCCCAAGCTGGTTGGATAAAGGTTTTCCTACCTGTAGTAGTACATTAGTGGAAAGCGTGAAGATAATGCTTTTTAATTGTGCAGTAAAGAATAGAAGACACATCCTAAATATATAAAGATATATATAGATACAGTATATATATCTTAAGGGCTCTGCACTCACTCCAAAAGAATTCAACTGCCCAGGGTGCAATCAAATGGGTAATCCAAATTAGCACAAGGAAAAGCACTCACCTGGTCTTTATAGTATACATACAAGATTTATTCAATAATTTTAGTGATGTTTCAGGCTATCAACTCCGTCTTCAGACTACATATAATAAAAAAGTGTACATACCTTACTTCACTTATACCCTCCACCAGACACTCAAGCCGCAAAACCGGAAACTCCCCGGCGTCCTGGCCGCACCACTGCGCAGGCTCAGCCTGTTGCTGTGGTTACTGAAAACGGCGTTATTAAAACTGTGTAAATAAAGATATCAGAGATAATTACAATACCCTGTGCAATAAACAGCTGTACAACTTTCAGCACATATAATCAGACCAACTTGTCAACAATTAAATACTGGTATTACCGTATAAGTCCTATTAGTAATCTCATCATTATATATCACCAGTTATAGCCTATCAGGGAAAACAGCACTGATAAACTGACAACAGGGTTCCAAATTTCTAACCTTAACAGTATAAATGTGTTAAACAATTTATAAGGGTGACTACCAAAAAGAGGTAATGTGGGAAACTAAAGAGCTAGAATGCATAAAAAGGGGCTAAAAGCTATGGATCGCTACTGGCTACAAAAGTCATAAATTTACAAAGAGAAATAGAGCAGCATGTTTAAACAACAAGGTTACAAAAAACAGTGCCAGTCCAGGTGGGTATTCAAAACCCCAGGGACCAAGGTCCTCAGGTTGAAGATCCACCTGGACTCACACTGTAGCAACATCCTGCCCCTATCACCCCCTCTAATAGGAGGAGGGGATGTGATCAATAATAACATACCTCAAATCAGCAACGGTATGGCCAGCCAATGCAAAATGTTGTGCTACCGGCTGCTCAGACCCTTTCTTTACTAGGGCTGCTCTGATTGCAGTGTGATGGTTGGCCATACGTGTCCAGAGGTCATCCACCATCTTTCCAACATAGAACAACCCGCACGGACAGTGTAATAAATACACTACAGGGAGTGCAGAATTATTAGGCAAGTTGTATTTTTGAGGATTAATTTTATTATTGAACAACAACCATGTTCTCAATGAACCCAAAAAACTCATTAATATCAAAGCTGAATATTTTTGGAAGTAGTTTTTAGTTTGTTTTTAGTTTTAGCTATTTTAGGGGGATATCTGTGTGTGCAGGTGACTATTACTGTGCATAATTATTAGGCAACTTAACAAAAAACAAATATATACACATTTCAATTATTTATTTTTACCAGTGAAACCAATATAACATCTCAACATTCACAAATATACATATCTGACATTCAAAAACAAAACAAAAACAAATCAGTGACCAATATAGCCACCTTTCTTTGCAAGGACACTCAAAAGCCTGCCATCCATGGATTCTGTCAGTGTTTTGATCTGTTCACCATCAACATTGCGTGCAGCAGCAACCACAGCCTCCCAGACACTGTTCAGAGAGGTGTACTGTTTTCCCTCCTTGTAAATCTCACATTTGATGATGGACCACAGGTTCTCAATGGGGTTCAGATCAGGTGAACAAGGAGGCCATGTCATTAGATTTTCTTCTTTTATACCCTTTCTTGCCAGCCACACTGTGGAGTACTTGGATGCGTGTGATGGAGCATTGTCCTGCATGAAAATCATGTTTTTCTTGAAGGATGCAGACTTCTTCCTGTACCACTGCTTGAAGAAGGTGTCTTCCAGAAACTGGCAGTAGGACTGGGAGTTGAGCTTGACTCCATCCTCAACCCGAAAAGGCCCCACAAGCTCATCTTTGATGATACCAGCCCAAACCAGTACTCCACCTCCAGCTTGCTGGCATCTGAGTCGGACTGGAGCTCTCTGCCCTTTACCAATCCAGCCACGGGCCCATCCATCTGGCCCATCAAGACTCACTCTCATTTCATCAGTCCATAAAACCTTAGAAAAATCAGTCTTGAGATATTTTTTGGCCCAGTCTTGACGTTTCAGCTTGTGTGTCTTGGTCAGTGGTGGTCGTCTTTCAGCCTTTCTTACCTTGGCCATGTCTCTGAGTATTGCACACCTTGTGCTTTTGGGCACTCCAGTGATGTTGCAGCTCTGAAATATGGCCAAACTGGTGGCAAGTGGCATCTTGGCAGCTGCACGCTTGACTTTTCTCAGTTCATGGGCAGTTATTTTGCGCCTTGGTTTTTCCATGCGCTTCTTGCGACCCTGTTGACTATTTTGAATGAAACGCTTGATTGTTCGATGATCACGCTTCAGAAGCTTTGCAATTTTAAGAGTGCTCCATCCCTCTGCAAGATATCTCACTATTTTTGACTTTTCTGAGCCTGTCAAGTCCTTCTTTTGACCCATTTTGCCAAAGGAAAGGAAGTTGCCTAATAATTATGCACACCTGATATAGGGTGTTGATGTCATTAGACCACACCCCTTCTCATTACAGAGATGCACATCACCTAATATGCTTAATTGGTAGTAGGCTTTCAAGCCTATACATCTTGGAGTAAGACAACATGCATAAAGAGGATGATGTGGTCAAAATACTCATTTGCCTAATAATTCTGCACTCCCTGTATAAATGTTGCTGTGCAGGTTACTCTATGTCGGATGGTGTATCTGAGGTTTGTACCTGGGTGGGTAAAGCATTTTGAGGTTAGTAGGCCATTGCAAGTGGTGCAACCATCACATTTATAACAACTAGGTTTCACTGATTGCAACCAGGTATTCTTCTTGTAACTCTGTACTGGATCAACCTTCACTAGAATATCTCTAATGGATCTTGATTTCTTGAAGCCCACTCTCGGGTGCTGCATCTCTTTGAATGGCAAATTCCAGTCAGTTTCAATGATATGCCAATTCTTCCTAACCAATTGGGGCAAACCTCTATTATCTGTTATATAGGCTGTTGTTAACATCATTCTCTCATCCTTCTTTGATTTTTCTGACATCACCAAGGCTGTGTCTTGATCCATATTTACAAAAGAATGGTAGGCCAATAGTGTCATCCATTTGGTCATTATTACAACCTATTGCTATATTTTTGGACAAAATCCTACAACCATAAGTACACAATGTGCCCTCATTCTTGCTGGATTCTATGAATCTAATAAAGGAGTTCAAGTTGTTTCCTAAAATTGAGGAATCTGTATTACTGGTGTCTCTTGACGTGATGAGCCTTTATACTGTTATACCCCTTTTACCTGCAGTTGATGGGGATGGCAATGGGGTTAAATATGGCCCCATCATACGCCAATTTATATATGGCCCAATTCGAAGAGTGGGACACTGATCTTTTTAAGTGTGACACCATTAAGTATTGTAAAGGTTCATTGATGATCTATTCCTGTTGTGGAGTGGTACAGAATTGGAGCTGTTAGATTGGTTTAAAGCACTCAATGAAACCATTCCTTCATTACAATTCAAGATGACCTTTCACAAAGAGACTGTGGACTTTCTAGATTTGAGAATCTATATGAAAGAAGGTCAACTCCATATGACATTATTTAGAAAAGATACAGACAGAAATTCCCTACTGGAAGCGACTAGTTGTCATCCAACATCTTTAAAAAAGGCTCTCCCTATCTCCCTATTCAAAAGGGTGATACAGAATAATAGTGATATGGGCCAAGCATGTGAACAACTTGGTGAGATGAAAACTAGATTCCTACAAAGAGGATACAAAGGGAAATATATCCAGCAGCATTTCCAGTCTTTTGTAAATATGGATCAATACACAGCCTTGGTGACGTCAGAAAAATCAAAGAAGAATGAGAGAATGATGTTAACAACAGCCTATACAACAGATAATAGAGGTTTGCCCCAATTGGTCAGGAATAATTGGCATATCATTAAACTGACTGTAATTTGCCATTCAAAGAGATGCAGCACCCGCGAGTGGGCTTCAAGAAATCAAGATCCATTAGAAATATTCTAGTGAAGATTGATCTAGTACAGAGTTACAAGAAAACTACCTGGTTGCAATCAGTGAAACCTGGTTGTTATTGGTGCTGGTTGCACCACCTACAATAGCCTACTAAACTCTAAATTCTTTACCCACCCAGGTTCAAACCGCAGATACACCATCTGACATAGAGTAACCTGCAGGAGATGGGGAGGTGGAAATGAGGTGCTAGAAATAGCACTAGGGGTTAAAAGTACTATGGATGATGCAGGATGATGGCTGCTTTCTGAAAGAGCTCTCATCTCCTATTCTGGCTAAAAGTACTCTGACACGCAATTTTCCCTAACCTTCCCCCAAAACCCACAGGGTCAACTAGAATCATCCTCCGCTTCCACCCAGCGCAAATAGAGACTGCCTTGGAGCGATACTTAGCATCCCTCAGAACGGAGGCTCATTGGCACACTCTCTTCACAGTAAGGGCCTTACTCCCGGACCATCCTAACACCCACTAATTCATTAGCGGAACCAAAACGCAGAGCCCGAACCACGCGAAGCAACGACCTGCAGCAGAGAGAGGTGCTTATAAATCAGGCCTACTAACGGACATACCGCGGCCTACCTGATCGCCACATTGAAGCCACATGGTCGACGGCAAACACGTTGGCGCAGTCAGGCTCCTCATCTGTCCCAGCTAAGCAGCGATTGAAGAAACAGCAAACGCAGTGAGTACCTGCCTAAATGTATTGCCTGTTCTTAACCATCCCGGCACTCATTAACTAAAAGGGGGACATTAAGTCTGTGAGAAAACGGAGGTCAGACAGGAGCATAACGCTCATATAACACCTAATTGCAGCCCAAACATTTCAATAGGAACTGATATCTACAACAGACTATTCCTGCAACAAAGTGAAGTAGTCTGCATCATCCTTGTCTTTTTTCTCTAAACAGATGGCCTAAGGTTTTCTAACCTGCTGCACAAGCTTTATTTATTTAAAAGGACAGTCCGGTTTAAACAAAATGAGCGCTCCTTAGACACGCCATATACAAAGATTTTATTGGACACTTATGTAATGCCTTGCAAAAGGCAGACCAAACCAGATAAACTGAATCCCACCAAAACCCTCAATCACTATCTTAAACCTGCAGAGACTTTAACACCCACTTGCCTAGAGGATACCTTAACCTCTTCATTACCTATGGCACATTCCACTCACTCCGCAGATTCCCCAAACAATATGTATGTTACTAAAAATGATATCATGCATCTTTCTTCTAAAGACGACATTAAGGAAGTTATGCAGAAGATGAGAAGTCTGTTTGGTGACTTGCGAAAAGACATTGGGGCACTTGATCAGAGAGTGATAACTTTAGAGGAAAAACAAGAGTCCATAGAACGCAATTATCAAAAAACTTCAACTCATATCCTGGAACAGGAATGCAAGATTAACACCCTTGCCGATAAGCTAGAAGACCTAGAAAATAGGTGTCGCCGCAAAAATCTGCGGATAAGTGGCGTCTCAGAGACAGTTTTTCCTCCAGCCATAGAGGGTTATTTGCAAGCCCTATTCAAAATTATAAGAGAGGACCCATGTGCAGACAACATTCCTATCGAAAGGGCTCAGAGGGCCATAAGGCCCAAACCTCCTCCTAAAGCCCCACCCAGGGATATTATAGTTAAGTTCACAAGATACAAAGATAAAGAAGAGCTTTTATGATGCGCTAGAGCTAATCACCCTATTTTCCATGCTAGAGAAGAAATCTCATTGTTCTCTGATCTATCACAAGCAACTCTCCAGAAACGGCGTGAACTTGCCCACATTACAACCACCCTCAGGAATCGCAAACTTCAGTACAGATGGAGGTTCCTGGTATCCCTGATCGTCTCAAACAACAACAAAATGCTGATCTACAGACCTGGAGATGACACTGAAGCCTTTTACAAAGAACTCTCCATTCCTCACACTGTGACAGAAGCTCCTGACTCTGCTGGTTCCCATCCCGACACCCCGAATCACTGCAGGACCTTCTTCAGCAGGGGATGACCCACACTGCTGAGACCTTCCATCTTTTTGCACAGAGAACAGGTCTACACCTGCACACAAGGTTAAGACGTCACTGCCCGGGAAGAGACGTAACCAGATCACTAGATCTGTCCTTATAAGTTTGGAATTGTCATATAGTACCCACAGACTTGATGATACCTTTCCCAACATAAAGGGCTCATGAACTCACTCTTCCATAGAGACAGTATCCTTTTGAAAACGTTCTTAGCTTACAGTTTGATCATTTGAACTTGTCTTGTTTGCTCTCATTTGAAACTTATAACTGTAAATGTGCTATTGTTTTTGTCAGTTATCCCTGTTTGCTGTTTTAAGCTGTTTTCTCTTTAGGTTCACAGGGTCGAACAACATTTTGATAAGTATGGTTTTGTAAGCCTTTCATTAAGTATCTTAAAGGATTAGAAATGCATCTAGCTCAAGTTAACAATGTCAACGATCTGTTTCCTTCAATAACCAGTGTGAAATGCTGTTTTGTATAACATTTTAATCCTTACTACATTATATCACCCTTCTAACACTATCTTTAGAACTAATCACAAACGGCCCCTTTCTACAATACAACCAGGAAACCTTTCCACTAATAGGAGAACTGCATCTGCTTTTAATTATTATGCCCACATTCAGATCCCACAATGTTATAATATAGACATTATCTTTGTAGGCACTCGGAAGTAACTGATTTCAAAGAAACCTGTTGGCCCTTCTTAGCTTCCCCCCCCCTTACACTTATCCTTAATACATGTTGACCCTACACCCTTCCTTTTCCCCTTGCTACTTAAATTGCGTGTCTATTAGACTTAAGACCACTATAAATGTATCCTTTTTCTTTTTTGCCGGAAGGTGAGATACTTCCCCACTGCACCTACTTTCACTTGTACTATTTCTTATATTTTATATAATGTTAACCACATAGCGCTTCCATACCCCTTCTCTTGGTGCACCGTTGGAGTGCGCTTCTCTCGACCTTAATCTTTTATTGCACCAACTCCCTTCTCCCCCCTTTCCTCTATCTATGTCGTCTCTTCTCCCTACTTTAGTTCACTTTCCTCTCTCTTTCCATCCTTCTCCCCCCCCCTTTTTTTTTATCTCCCCATCCCCCTCCACCCCCTCTCCTTGACCACGCGAGAATGGCGGGTAAAACTAGTAGGTTCCAAGACCACTCTCTAAGACTGACAACAATAAATGTGAAAGGGCTTAATAGCCCAGGTAAAAGGTCAATAGCATATAAAGAGCTCACTAGATTGGGGAGCCAAATTATCATGGTTCAAGAGACACACTTCCAAAAAGGCAGGGAAGTATCGCAAATTGACAAAGACTCAGAGGGCCGCTATATCATGCTGACGGGGCATCTCTATGGGCAACAATTGTCACTGTTGAATATTTACACACCAAACCAGTCTCAAAACCCCTTTTTCAAACAGATATCAGACTTAGTACTAGACCAGGTTAAAGGCACACTGTCTTTAGCAGGAGATTTTAACTTAGTATTTGATCCTGAACTAGACTCTTCTAAGGGAACCTCGTCTGTCCCCAAGTCTGTCCTATGAGCAACTAAAAATACATTCTCCAAACTCGCTATTCATGACATTTGGAGGACTTTACATCCTCTGACTAAAGACTATACTTTCTATTCGCCCCGCATAACTGCTACACTAGGATTGACCATATACTAACTGACGCAAATGGACTTGCTCTGACTAACCAATGTGAGATTGGCCACATAACCTGGACGGACCACGCTCCTGTCACCTGCTCCATCTTATGGCCAGACCTCCCTATCACTACTAAGATATGGAGACTGGATGAATACCTTTTGGATGATCCTATTGCACTCGCAGAAGTTGAGAGAGATATCAAAGAATATTTTTCCTTTAACAGCAACTCCACTACATCCCTGCAATGTGAATGGGAAGCACACAAATCCGTTAGGGGTATACTCATTAGGCGAAGAGCTAGGATTCTCAGACAGGCTAGAGAGAAACATACACAACTTTTAGATAAAATTAACACGCTTGAAAAAGCCCACAAACAAGACCTAGCCAATGGCAATCTTAGAGAAGACCTCATTGAAGCCAGATCAGACCTCAAGGTTCACCTGACAATTACTCACCAGCGTAATGCCCTATATTTAAGGCAATACTACTATGAAGGCGGAGACAAGCCGGGGAAACTTTTGGCAAGGTGCCTACGGAGGAAGCAACTTGCTTCCTACATCCACACACTACAATCCCCAGAGGGCCTCCCAATCAAAAATAACAAACAGATTGCATCCGCCTTCAGACAGTATTACAACTCACTATATAACATTCCAATTCCAGACGCCAATACGTTAGATGACAAGTCTCCCACAACAGATAGAGACCACCTGGATACTTACTTTCTAGGACTAGGCTTGCCATCATTAGATGTAGAAGGGAAGGATTATCTTGCACGACCCATCACATTAGAGGAAATATGCCAAGCTATCAAAGACTCCCCATCGGGTAAGAGCCCAGGGCCAGATGGATATACGATTGGATACTATAAGAAGTTTTTAGGGATACCGGCCCCTCACCTCCTCACCCTGTTTAATAATTTAAGAAATGACCCCTCTCTATCTAGAAACCTCCTTGAGGCTCATATCACCGTGATCCCTAAACAAGGCAAACCTCCCACATCCCCTGCAAATTTCAGACCCATCTCCTTAATTAACACGGACATGAAAATACTGGCTAAAATCCTAGCTAATAGACTAAACAAATATCTCCCTGGCCTAATATCCTGTGACCAAGTAGGTTTTATACCAGGGCGAGAAGCCCGAGACAATGTTATAAAAACCATCCATTTAATAAACTATGCCAAAGCATCAAATACACCCCTGGTTCTTCTCTCGTCCGACGCGGAGAAGGCCTTCAACCGTGTCCGCTGGCCTTTTCTGCGCAGGGCTATGGTCGAAATGGGAGTCCCAGAACCTTTCCTTAACATGACCTTCGCCTTATATTCCAACCCTAACACAACGGCACTAGACAGGGCTGTCCCCTGTCCCCTCTACTCTTCGCCATTTTCATCAAAATCCTGGCCCAAAAGATTAGAAATAATAACCACATTAAGGGACTTAAGATAGGCCAATCGGAACGTAAGCAGGCGCTCTACGCCGACGACATCCTCTTCACTTTGACTGAAGCAGGTAGCTCCATCCCAGAACTTTTGTCGGAGCTGGGTGCTTATGGTAGAGTATCTAATTTCAAACTGAACATCTCAAAATCTGAAATCTTAAATATCAACACTCCCCTCCAAATAATACATAACATTAGAGATACCTATGGAGTCCCTATGGCCCAACACAAATTTAAATACCTAGGGATACAACTAACTACATCAATCCACGACCTAATAAAATATAACTACAACTCTCTAAAGACCGACATTGCAAGAGATCTGTCCTCTTGGAAGAATAAATCCCTCTCTTGGTTGGGTAGGATAGGAGTAGGGAAAATGAACATCCTCCCTCGGATCCTATACTTGATGCAAGCTCTCCCTATCCCGCTTCACGATAATTATATCTCTCAACTACAAATGGTTATAGATCAATATATATGGGCAGGCACTAATCCAAGGTACAAAGGCAATGTGTGGGTGTCAAAAGTTAACACTCTAGAAGTAGCATAGCAGTATACCATACACAGCACTCAGAGTGCTGTCACCATCCATCTGTGACCAACAGCATCCAATTAGATCACAGCAATCACGGCCAACAACAATTACTGGTTTTCTACTATAGAAATTATGATGTATTTATTGAATATCAAGACACACATACATAATGAAAGAAACATTGAGAGTGTTCATATTTTGTATTTCTAACAGTGTTATTTATTTAATTATATACCATTATTATTGCAGCAGGGGGGGTGTTGTCCAAATGATGGGTTCTGATTGGTCCCTCATTTGATTACTGTTAGGGGTGGGACATGGGTGTTTTCTAGTAGCATAGCCCTATATAAGGATGTAAAGAACTGTTGAGAAACATGCCTGAGGAAACAGTCTATCTGAGAAATGCGTCGCACTGTTTCTCCACTAGCCATATCTAATTTGGCACTGAGATGAGTGGTAAATCTTTTTATACCTTTTAATAAATATGTTTTTATGTAAATCCACTCTGAGTGCTGTGTATGGTATACAGCTATGCTACTTCTAGAGTGTTAACTTTTGACACCCACACATTGCCTTTGTACCTTGGATCAGCCAGCTGGATTGCTGTCAAAATCCAGCCTGTCTCTATAGGCATAAGTGATTGCCTTTTACACATGTGAGTACCCTGTATATCACTGGCTTTAAGTGTTACTGAATCACCATTGATCTGCACCATTGGCGCCTCTATTGCTTTCATTTATAGATCGTCTCCTATTGGATGTCGTTAGAGAGCTGCCTCCACGATCAGCTAGCTGGACTGCTGATGAAATCCAGCCTGCTCCTATTGGCATAATTGATTGCCTTTTTCACATGTGAGTACCCTGTTTTCATCTAATATCGGCTACCTATAAAAACCACCATTGATCTGCACCATTGGTGCCTCTTCCTTGTTGTTTTTTCTTACCAAAAACATACAACACTACCTTATAACAGCAAACACTTTATCCGAATGGGACAAGCTTTTGGCCACCAGCACCCACATCTCCTCTAGATCTGCACCACTCTCCCCGCTCCTAGAGAATGTAGATATACCTTACCATAGACTTAGACATAGAATCCCTCTCCCATATCCTCTCAGGACAGGCTCCATTTGGTTTGTCTCAGACGGAGGCAAGCTGAAAACACAAGCAACCCTGGCGGAGTCCTATGGGGAGATTTTCTCCTCATGGCTTCATTATAACCAATTGATACACTATATTTCTCATCACAAACACAGACAAGACCTTGGCCGGGAACCAACTTACTTCGAAAACCTTTGCATACAAACTGACTGCCCTTAACACCTGATCTCTAAGTTATACAAAATAATGGTTAAAAACTCTAGTACCACACTTCCCTCATACACGATTGCATGGCAGAGAGAATTAGGCTTAGACATAGATGATGAGACATGGCTTAAAGCATTTCGGTCAAACAAATATTCCTCAGTCTCGGCCAAAATACAAGACATCCAATAAAAGCTGGTATTTGACACCGAAAAGACTAAGCAAAATGTTTCCCAGTCTGACAAACACCTGCTGGAGGAGCTTTGGGGGGGAGGGCTCCCTCCTCCATATTTGGTGGGGATGCCCACATCTATTGAGATACTGGACGGAGGTATTTAAAACAATGTCAGAAATCTTAGGCACACTAATCCCCCCTGCACCAGAGACATTACTGTTCTGCTCCCTTCCTCAGCTGGAGGGTCAAGGCAAACAGGTACTATTGCTGTTAATGCTGACAGCGGCCAAAAAACTCATACCAAGACACTGGAAAACTCAGATAATTCCTACTGAACAAGAGTGGAGAAGTCAGGTAGATGACCTACTAATACTAGAAAGATACCATTATCTAAAAGTTCACAAACTTGACCATCACGAGCTGATGCTAGCATACTGGAACGGCACGATGTAGGGAATATGTTGTTAGTTCACTTTCCGCTTATCTCCCTCACCCTCTTCCTTCCCTTTTCCAAACCCGGCCCCCCACCCCTGCTCCTTTTTTTTTTCCCCTTTTTTTTTCCAATCTCTATTTACTACTTGCTTCTTTTTAGTAGTACTCTTACCCCAGACTCTTCTGGAATAAAAAAGAAACATTAACTATTCACCGGTATTATGCAAAATGGTTATTTCTTATTTAAAAAAAATTAAACACTTTTTTCTTCTAGCTTTAGGATATGACACTAATCATAATTGTTAATGGAGCGGCGATAACAAGAACTGCCACGTAACATTAAGCCGCTCCATCTGCTCCACTCATTGGACTCAGCATGTTACACTGATCCCATTTGTATGCCTTGTTACTTGTTTTGCTTGTTACCTTGGTTTGACTGGCTAATAAGCCCGTGAACATTTCATAGCTGAGTGATGTCTGTCTTGTTGTATCCTCTTGACTGTATACCTCAATAAAAATTAGTTTAAAAAAAAAAAAAAAAAGTACTATGGATAAAGTGATATCTTACTATTATACTGGTGTATTTAGAGAGTTAAAGGCTTGTAGATGTTGAAATCACATCAGATTAGATAATTAGCAACAGGTGTAAAATATATAAAGGTCTGGTAAATGTTGAAATCCCTAAAGAACTAGTGACAAGATGTAAAACATAAATAAACAACAATTTATTACAAATATAACCCTATTAATAGAGAAGCACATATCTTAGTGCTATAAAATGAGCATGTAAAATATACAATAAAAATTATAAAATACCTAAGTGTTGCAACACTGAATTCATAAATTCAAGTTATTTTGATTAGCACTAAAAACAGTAGGTTTTCTGAGTGGAGAATTTTCTAAAGTATACCAAGGGTTAAACCACAAAAACTGTTACAAAAGTTATATGAGCGGTGATATCATGTATCAGATGAAAGTCAATCCTTGCAATGATGCCATTAGGGATATATATCATGCAGTTATTTTTAGATTATAATCCCATATGCAGCAATATTAGCTGTGTAGTGGAGTAATAATGGCAAATATCAGATGACAGCGGTATTCACATTTGTAAATGAACAGGAATATTTGTAATTTTAAGTCAGCTCACTGAATATTCCATTTAGGTAAGGGTGATTAGTATAAATGTTCTTACCCTTATTTGAAGATGAATCAAGCTAGCCTTATTTGCAGCGTTCTGCCTTATTCCCCAGCGCTTGCCGCATTTACTTACTCTGTATTTCCGGCAGCCTCTCAGGTGGGGGAGTTACGGGAGGTCAATTGCCCTATGACCTGAGTCCCCATCTGGATCCTCTGTGCCCGTAAACGTTAGGGCAGACACCTCAAGCTGTAGTCTTTTTTTTTATATACTTGCACAAGTTATTCCTTAAAAGGTTCTTACTTGAAGTCTTTCCTGCACTTTAGTACTGAACGTACGCAGGTAATTCTCCGGTCTCCTTCTGGTGTAATAGAAAGTCACACTCTGATCGACATGTTTCGTCAGGTGTTCTGGCTTTTTCAAGATCTTGATGAAGTGATGACAGTTTCACGAAATGCGTAAGGGCATGCCCACTTGTGATGTCACTTCCGGTCCGGCGAGACCGCAACTCTGCAGATCACTTGTCAAGCACAAGTGTATCCAACGCCATCCGAAAGAAGGAAAGACCTGTGGAGGCCAAAGATTACCTCACCAACACTACAATCTGCACAGGCACCTTTGACAATTGTTATTGTCCTCATCTTCAAAACGGAACTACAACTCTTAAACAAAAGGAAATCAACGAGGATCACCAATGATTCCACAAATCTGTTTGTACAAACTCAAGGCATTAAACATCACAGCCTATTTGCGAAAGAAATTACCCCCAAGTTTTACACAAGACCTTTTTTAACTCTACATTATCCGGAGATGTTTTAATAACTAGCATCTACCATCTGGCAATTGTTTCATTTACCGATTGAAAGGCATCTACCATACCCCTGAGAGGGGAAGTCTTTTATTGTCCCTTTCAAATAGGGATATTATATCACCTGAAAAGGAAGTTTTTCTACAGGCATCACACAGATGCTAACCATCACTGGCATTTAACCACTACCATACTCCAAAGAGGAAAAGCAAAGACACTTCATAGATTTCACCGACTCTGAGACAAAAAGGTGAGCAACCAAAAAAAGTTTTTTTATATCATGTTGTA
Source organism: Bombina bombina (assembly GCF_027579735.1). Taxonomy (NCBI): domain Eukaryota; kingdom Metazoa; phylum Chordata; class Amphibia; order Anura; family Bombinatoridae; genus Bombina; species Bombina bombina. Next base: position 384,925,064 of record NC_069499.1, read on the forward strand.
AACCAGTATAGTTACACTGCACTATAAACTATTCTCCCCTTTTATGTTACTCCCTTTCTACAAGCGCTAAAGTTTGGAACCCCCAATTGCTACCCATACTTGCTTATTCCTTTTTGATGATAAGGAAATCACCAGACTAAGCTGCTTAGAAATACACCAGGAGGAACTATATACAAAGCAAAAGAAATATTTGCATTTAATACACAGTGTAAGCCTAAAACAAATTCACCTTGTTTTTATATATATATATAGCTTGAATTGCAGAAAGAAAAAGCCGGCACTTCTCCCAGGATGATAAAAACGATCTTTATTTCATATACATTAAAATAAGTAAGAAAGAATGCAAAGCTAGAAAGTATGCCTTACATGTTTCGGCTAGTGCAGCCTTAATCATAAGCAAGTATACATATATATAAAACAGGGGTGGAAAAATATCGCTATGGTTTACTAGTCAGGGGTTAAAAATGAGTAGCCCAGAGGAAAAAGTTAGAAGTCCACTCAAAGTTAAAGGTAGGAAAAAGTCAAATTTCTATGTCATCCACTGGAATTTCTAAGTCCTCCTGGAACACTGGGAATTGCAAGCCCTGTATGTACATATACAGTTGTGTGTATTGTAATATATATATAATAATCTATAATAATCTATATAGAAATAGACCCAAATTATTAGGATTCACGGAGAGATGGTGAGTAACAATGCAGCTTCAAAGCCGCCTGATAAACATGGGTTTAGTTAAAAACCTGAAACACAAAAAGTTAAGAAATTTCTCTTGGATATTGGCTTCGATTTTTCAATATGCTTCCTCATTCAGGCCTAGATTTGGAGTTTGGCGGTAGCCGTGAAAACCAGCGTTAGAGGCTCCTAACGCACGTTTTAGGCTACCGCCGGTATTTGTAGTCACTCAAAATAGGGTCTAACGCTCACTTTCCAGCCGCGACTTTTCCATACCGCAGATCCCCTTATGTAAATTGCGTATCCTATCTTTTCAATGGGATTTTTCTAACTCCGGTATTTAGAGTCGTGTCTGAAGTGAGCGTTAGACATCTAACGACAAAACTCCAGCCGCAGGAAAAAAGTCAGTAGTTAAGAGCTTTCTGGGCTAACGCCGGTTTATAAAGCTCTTAATTACTGTACTCTAAAGTACACTAACACCCATAAACTACCTATGTACCCCTAAACCGAGGTCCCCCCACATCGCCTACACTCGAAAAAAAAAATTTAACCCCTAATCTGCCGACCGCCACCTACGTTATACTTATGTACCCCTAATCTGCTGCCCCTAACACCGCCGACCCCTATATTATATTTATTAACCCCTAATCTGCCCCCCTCAACGTCGCCTCCACCTGCCTACACTTATTAACCCCTAATCTGCCGACCGGACCTGAGCGCTACTATAATAAAGTTATTAACCCCTAATCCGCCTCACTAACCCTATAATAAATAGTATTAACCCCTAATCTGCCCTCCCTAACATCGCCGACACCTAACTTCAATTATTAACCCCTAATCTGTCGACCGAATCTCGTCGCTATTCTAATAAATGTATTAACCCCTAAAGCTAAGTCTAACCCTAATACTAACACCCCCCTAAGTTAAATATAATTTAAATCTAACGAAATTAATTAACTCTTATTAAATAAATTATTCCTATTTAATGCTAAATACTTACCTGTAAAATAAATCCTAATATAGCTACAATATAAATTATAGTTATATTATAGCTATTTTAGGATTTATATTTATTTTACAGGTAACTTTGTATTTATTTTAACCATGTACAATAGCTATTAAATAGTTAAGAACTATTTAATAGCTAAAATAGTTAAAATAATTACAAATTTACCTGTAAAAGAAATCCTAACATAAGTTACAATTAAACCTAACACTAGACTATCAATAAATTAATTAAATACAATTGCTACAAATAAATACAATTAAATAAACTAGCTAAAGTACAAAAAATAAAAAAGAACTAAGTTACAAAAAATAAAAAAATATTTACAAACATAAGAAAAATATTACAACAATTTTAAACTAATTACACCTACTCTAAGCCCCCTAATAAAATAACAAAGCCCCCCAAAATAAAAAAATGCCCTACCCTATTCTAAATTACTAAAGTTCAAAGCTCTTTTACCTTACCAGCCCTGAACAGGGCCCTTTGCGGGGCATGCCCCAAGAAATACAGCTCTTTTGCCTGTAAAAAAAAACATACAATACCCAAGCCCCCCAACATTACAACCCACCACCCACATACCCCTAATCTAACCCAAACCCCCCTTAAATAAACCTAACACTAAGCCCCTGAAGATCATCCTACCTTGTCTTCACCTCACCGGGTATCACAACGATCCGTCCAGAAGAGCTCCTCCGATGTCCTGATCCAAGCCCAAGCGGGGGACTGAAGAGGTCCATGATCCGGCTGAAGTCTTCATCCAAGCGGGGCAGAAGAGGTCTTCCATCCGATTGAAGTCTTCATCCAAGCGGCATCCATCCGGAGCGAAGCGGCAGCATCCTGAAGACCTCCACCGCGGAACATCCATCCTGGCCGACGACTGAACGACGAATGACGGTTCCTTTAAATGACGTCATCCAAGATGGCGTCCCTCTAATTCCGATTGGCTGATAGGATTCTATCAGCCAATCGGAATTAAGGTAGGAATATTCTGATTGGCTGATGGAATCAGCCAATCAGAATCAGGTTCAATCCGATTGGCTGATCCAATCAGCCAATCAGATTGAGCTCGCATTCTGTTGGCTGTTCCGATCAGCCAATAGAATGCGAGCTCAATCTGATTGGCTGATTGGATCAGCCAATCGGATTGAACTTGATTCTGATTGGCTGATTCCATCAGCCAATCAGAATATTCCTACCTTAATTCCGATTGGCTGATAGATGTTCCTCGGTGGAGGTCTTCAGGATGCTGCCGCTTCGCTCCGGATGGATGCCGCTTGGATGAAGACTTCAATCGGATGGAAGACCTCTTCTGCCCCGCTTGGATGAAGACTTCAGCCGGATCATGGACCTCTTCAGCCCCCTGCTTGGGCTTGGATCAGGACATCGGAGGAGCTCTTCTGGACGGATCGGTGTGATACCCGGTGAGGTGAAGACAAGGTAGGATGATCTTCAGGGGCTTAGTGTTAGGTTTATTTAAGGGGGGGTTTGGGTTAGATTAGGGGTATGTGGGTGGTGGGTTGTAATGTTGGGGGGCTTGGGTATTGTATGTTTTTTTTTACAGGCAAAAGAGCTGTATTTCTTGGGGCATGCCCCGCAAAGGGCCCTGTTCAGGGCTGGTAAGGTAAAAGAGCTTTGAACTTTAGTAATTTAGAATAGGGTAGGGCATTTTTTTATTTTGGGGGGCTTTGTTATTTTATTAGGGGGCTTAGAGTAGGTGTAATTAGTTTAAAATTGTTGTAATATTTTTCTTATGTTTGTAAATATTTTTTTATTTTTTGTAACTTAGTTCTTTTTTATTTTTTGTACTTTAGCTAGTTTATTTAATTGTATTTATTTGTAGCAATTGTATTTAATTAATTTATTGATAGTGTAGTGTTAGGTTAATTGTAGATAATTGTAGGTAGTTTATTTAATTAATTTATTGATAGTCTAGTGTTAGGTTTAATTGTAACTTAGGTTAGGATTTCTTTTACAGGTAAATTTGTAATTATTTTAACTATTTTAGCTATTAAATAGTTCTTAACTATTTAATAGCTATTGTACCTGGTTAAAATAAATACAAAGTTACCTGTAAAATAAATATAAATCCTAAAATAGCTATAATATAATTATAATTTATATTGTAGCTATATTAGGATTTATTTTACAGGTAAGTATTTAGCTTTAAATAGGAATAATTTATTTAATAAGAGTTAATTAATTTCGCTAGATTTAAATTATATTTAACTTAGGGGGGTGTTAGTGTTAGGGTTAGACTTAGCTTTAGGGGTTAATACATTTATTAGAATAGTGGCAAGATTCGGTTGGCAGATTAGGGGTTAATAATTGAAGTTAGGTGTCGGCGATGTTAGGGAGGGCAGATTAGGGGTTAATACTATTTATTATAGGGTTAGTGAGGCGGATTAGGGGTTAATAACTTTATTATAGTAGCGCTCAGGTCCGGTCGGCAGATTAGGGGTTAATAAGTGTAGGCAGGTGGAGGCGACGTTGTGGGGGGCAGATTAGGGGTTAATAAATATAATATAGGGGTCGGCGATGTTAGGGCAGCAGATTAGGGGTACATAGGGATAATGTAAGTAGCGGCGGTTTACGGAGCGGCAGATTAGGGGTTAATAATAATATGCAGGGGTCAGCGATAGCGGGGGCGGCAGATTAGGGGTTAATAAGTGTAAGGTTAGGGGTGTTTAGACTCGGGGTACATGTTAGGGTGTTAGGTGCAGATGTAGGAAGGGTTACCGCATAGCAAACAATGGGGCTGCGTTAGGAGCTGAACGCGGCTTTTTTGCAGGTGTTTGGTTTTTTTTCAGCTCAAACAGCCCCATTGTTTCCTATGGGGGAATCGTGCACGAGCACGTTTTTGAGGCTGGCCGCGTCCGTAAGCAACTCTGGTATCGAGAGTTGAAGCTGCGTTAAAAATGCTCTACGCTCCTTTTTTGGAGCCTAACGCAGCCTTTATGTGGACTCTCAATACCAGAGTTATTTTTATGGTGCGGCCAGAAAAAAGCCGGCGTTAGTTTTTCGGGTCGTTACCGACAAAACTCCAAATCTAGGCCTCTGTTTTTAAAAGTAAAGTTTATAAAAATGATATCTGTTGTTAAGTCTAACGTCATTTTCATTTAAAATTCAGCATCTTTGGAAAAAAAATAGGTTCTCAGAATTTGCTGCTTAGCAACCTCTAATTGGATGATATAAAAGAATGGTTTTGCATGCATAACCTTCCCCTGGGGCTGACTCAACCGCAATAAACACACAAACTGATTTGAATATATTTAATAAAATATTAATTTGCATCTATATTCCGATATATATGTTTCTTCATGGTTTTAAACAATATCGGCTAGATTATGAGTTTTTGTCGGTAAGGCTGTGCGGTGCTAACGAGTTTTTTTTTCTTACCGCTCACTTAAGCCAACGCTGGTATTACAGGTTTTCTGCAAGCCGGCGTTAGCCTCAGAAAAGTGGCGTTGAGCAAAATTTAGCTCCACATCTCACTGTAATACCAGCGCTGCTTACGGTAGTGGTAAGCTGGCAAAACGTGCTCATGCACGATTTCCCCATAGGAAACAATGGGGCTGAGCTGGCTGAAAAAAAACCTAACACCTGCAAAAAAGCAGCGTTCAGCTCCTTACGCAGCCCCATTGTTTCCTATGGGGAAAAAAAACTTATGTCTACACCTAACAGCCTAACATGAACCCCGAGTCTAAACACCCCTAATCTTACACTTATTAAACCCTAATCTGCCGCCCCCGACATCGATATCGTCGCCACCTACATTATATTATTAACCCCTAATCTGCCGCTCTGGACACCGCCGCTACCTACATTATCCCTATGAACCCCTAATATGCTGCCCCCAACATCACCGAACCCTACATTATATTTATTAACCCCTAATCTGCCCCCCAACGTCGCCACAACTATATTAAATTATTAACCCCTAATCTTCCACCGCCAACGTCGCCCTTACTATAATAAATTTATTAACCTCTAAAGTCTAACCCTAACACCCCCTCTAACTTAAATATAATTTAAATACATCTAAATAAATTTACTACAATTAAATAAATTAATCCTATTTAAAACTAAATACTTACCGATAAAATAAACCCTAAGCTAGCTACAATATAACTAATAGTTACATTGTAGCTAGCCTAGGATTTATATTTATTTTACAGGCAACTTTGTATTTATTTTAACTAGGTAGAATAGTTATTAAATAGTTGTTAACTATTTAATAACTTCCTAGTTAAAATAAGTACAAATTTACCTGTAAAATAAATCCTAACCTAAATTACAATTACACATAACACTACACTATCATTAAATTAATTAAATAAATTACCTACAATTAACTACAATTAAATACAATTAAATTAAATAAACTAAAGTACAAAAAAAACCCACTAAATTACAGAAAATAAAAAAAGAATTACAATTTTTTAAACTAATTACACCTAATCTAATCCCCCTAATAAAATAAAAAAGCCCCCCAAAATAATAAAATTCCCTACCCTATACTAAATTACAAATAGCCCTTAAAAGGGCGTTTTGAGGGGCATTGCCCCAAAGTAGTCAGCTCTTTTACCTGTAAAAAAAATACAATACTCCCCCAACATTAAAACCCACCACCTACACACCCAACCCTACTCTAAAACCCACCCAATCCCCCCCTTAAAAAACCTAACACTACCCCCTTGAAGATCACCCTACCTTGAGCCGTCTTCACCCAGTCGGCACAAGTGGACGTCCAGAGGGGCAGAAGTCTTCATCCGATCTGGCCAGAAGAGGACATCCAGACCAGCAGAAGGCTTCATCCAGGCGGCATCTTCTATCTTCTTCCATCCGGAGTGGAGTGGGTCTTCCATCCGGAGTGGAGGTGTAATTGTAATTTAGGTTAGGATTATGTTACAGGTAAATTTGTACTTATTTTAACTAGGAAGCTATTAAATAGTTAATAACTATTTAATAACTATTCTACCTAGTTAAAAGAAATACAAAATTGCCTGTAAAATAAATATAAATCCTAAGCTAGCTACAATGTAACTATTAGTTATATTGTAGCTAGTTTAGGGTTTATTTTATCGGTAGGTATTTCGTTTTAAATTGGATTAATTTATTTAATAGTAGTAAATTTATTTTGTTTTATTTAAATTATATTTAAGTTAGGGGGGGTTAGACTTAGGGTTAGACTTAGGTTTAGGGGTTAATAAATTTAATATAGTAGCAGCATTAGGGGTTGATAAAATTTAACTAGTGTTTGCGAGGCAGGAGTGCAGCAGTTTCGGGGTTAATAAATTTATTAAAGTGGCGGCAATGTCCGGTCAGCAGATTATTATTATTATTATTATCGGTTATTTGTAGAGCGCCAACAGATTCCGCAGCGCTAAGATTAGGGGTTAAACATTTCATTTAAGTGTTTCCGATGTGGGGGGGGGCCTCGGTTTAGGGGTTAATAGGTAGTTTATGCGTGTTAGTGTATTTTTTAGCACTTTAGTTAAGAGCTTTATGTTCCGGCGTTAGCCCATAAAACTCTTAACTACTGACTTTTAAATGCGGTAGGAGTCTTGCCAGGAGAGGGTCTACTGCTTACTTTTTCAGGCGATCGTAATACCGGCGTTAGGAAAATATCATTAAAAATCTAGGATACGCAATTGACGTAAGGGGATTTGCGGTATGCGAAAATCGCGGAAAAAAAGTGAGCGGTAGACCCTCTCCTGCCTGACTCGTAATACCAGAGGGCATTAAAAAGCAGCGTTGGGACCCCTCAACGCTGCTTTTTAAGGCTAACGCAAGACTCATAATCTAGCCGTATATGTTTTTTCTATATTTAACAATTCTTTATGCTTGAGCACTTACATTTAATTTTAATGTATTTATGTTGCTTTTGGGTTATTTTTAACCCTAAACCTTTAAGCAAGGTCTTCAGTCACACTAACCAAAGCTAAATTTGCGCTCAGCAGTGTGTGTTTTTTCTTTTGACTTTCAATGCGAATACAAATTAGCGCCACCACGATAATGTAATATCGCAACCACACTAACTTCAGTGTGCCTCTTATAATAGAGTCCATAATATTATAGACAAGATAAGACAAATATTAATGTGATTTTATTGAATATGCATTTGCTTTATGTGAATAAAAATGTTTTACATTTGGTAATACTCGGCTAGATTAGGAGTTTTGCGTTATGAGCGGCTCAGTACTAACTTGCAAGTTATTTCCACCGCTCACCTCCCTATAGCGCTGCTATTATAGGTTTTCATAAACACTGCATTAGCAGGCAATATTGCAGCGTTGAGCAAAATTGAGCTCCATACCGCACCCAAATACCAGCGCTGCTGTGAGCTGGTTTTACTTGCTCGAGCACGATTTCCACATAGACATCATGGGGAGAGCCGGCTAAAAAAAAGCCTAACACCTAAAATAAAGGAGTGTAAAGCTCCGTAACGCAGCCCCATTGATTCCTATGGGGAAAAAAAAGTTATGTTTACACCTAACACCCTAACATAAACCCTGAGTCTAAACAACCCTAATCTGCCGTCCCCGACATCGCTGACACCTACATTACAGTTATTAACCCCTAATCTGCCACCCCGACATCGCCGCCACCTACCTACACTTATTAACCCCTAATCTGCCGCCCCTAACATCGCCACCACCTGCATTACACTTATTAACCCCTAATCTGCTGCCCCCAACATCGCTGCCACTATATTAAAGTTATTAACCCCTAAACCTAACCCTAAGTGTAACCCTAACCCTAACACCCACTAACTTTAATATAATTTAAATAAATCTAATTAAAAATTACTATTATTACCTAAATAATTCCTATTTAAGACTAAATTCTTACCTATAAAATAAACCCTAAGCTAGCTACAATATAACTAATAGTTACATTGTAGCTACCTTAGGTTTTATTTTTACTTCACTGCTAAGTTTGTATTTTATTTTAACTAGGTAGACTAGTTAGTAAATAGTTATTAACTATTTACTAACTACTTAGCCAAAATACAAATTTACCTGTAAAATAAAACCTAACCTGTCTTACACGAACACCTAACCTTACACTACAATTAAATAAATTACATTAATTTAATACAATTAATTAAATTACAAAAAACAAACACTAAATTACACAAAATAAAAAAGAAATTATCAAATATTTAAACTAATTACACCTAATCTAATAGCCCTATCAAAATAAAAAAGCCCCCCAAAATAAAAAAAACCCTAGTCTAAACTAAACTGCCAATAGCCCTTAAAGGGGCCTTTTGCGGGGCATTGCCCCAAAGAAATCAGCTCTCTTACCTATAAAATAAAATACAAACACCCCCCCAACAGTAAAACCCACCACCCACACAACCAAACCCCCCAAATAAAATCCTATCTAAAAAAAACCTAAGCTCCCCATTGTCCTGAAAAGGGCATTTGTATGGGCATTGTGCTTAAAAAGGGCATTTAGCTCTTTTTCTGCCTAAACCCTAAGCTAAAAATAAAATCCACCCAATAAACCCTTAAATAAACCTAACACTAACCCCAGAAGATCCACTTACAGTTTTTGAAGACCAGACATCCATCCTCAATGAAGCAGCAGAAGTCCTCAGAGAAGCTGGCAGAAGTCTTCATCCAAGTGGGCCGAAGTATTCATCCAAGCCGGCAGAAGTCTTCATCCAGATGGCATCTTCTATCTTCATCCATCTGATGCAGAGCGGCTGCATCTTCAAGACATCCGGAACGGAGCATTCTCTTTTGACGATGGCTAACGAAGAATGAAGGTTCCTTTAAAGGATGTCATTCAAGATAGCGTCCCTTGAATTCCAATTGGCTGATAGAATTCTATCAGTCAATTGGAATTAAAGGTGAAAAAATCCTATTGGATTGAGCTTCAATCCTATTGGCTGATCCAATCACTTCAAACCAGGGTGCAGGCAAAAAGGTAATAGATATGGAGGAAATAAATTGCACTCACTGGATTTTCAAACATAATTATTCATAAGCGTGATGTTTTGGGGACTTCACCCCTTCTGTCTGAAAATTCAGTGAGTGCACGCTATTTCATATATATATATATATATATATATATTTTTTTTTATTTTTTTTTCATTGTGCGGTTCAATAAGAAAAGTATATATACATCATATTGGGTAAAACAAACAAAAAATATCATGTCCGATAGCACCTTTTATAAATTGTGGTTTTAAGCAATAAATATCAATGAAATATTTAAATTCAATAGATAGAAATCATAAATATAATGGCTGTGGTTGTTTTCAACAGCCTTACAGTAGAGGTGGTATTTGTAATATCTATTTCAATGTGTGTTGGAATTATGCACATACACACTTATAATGCGATAATATGTTAGTTTTCCTTTGCACCACCTTCCATCAGAGGTGGAATTTGTAACTTTTATTTTTGGGCTGTGTGGATTAAACTGAAAATTTCCATCTAAACTGTTGGGTGGTGCTCAGCAATGACTACAATGTATATACACATAAACACCTTTTTTATTGCTGTGCATTATAATATAATGTAAAAGTCCATATAGTAGTAATTGCTTTGCACTACCTTAAAGTTGTGGTTTTGTAATTATTTATTTTTGGCTATGGTGATTATAAAAATAAAATTATGACGTCAACTGAAAGATGGTACATAGGAAGTGCCACTACCTACACATAACACACAATATTGTAAGACAGAATTCAATACATAAATTGTAATGTAAAGCTGCTAAACAATATGTATTTAATGCTTTTAGATATAAAATATAAAGTATAAAATACAAAATTGCTAGATCTGGTGTTTGAGCACACGTCCACTTCCTGTTCAGACCTCAGACCCTTTGCAGGGCTTTCACTAGAAGCTATGGAGCCTGCTACCAAAATGAATAAATAGTTAATAAGCTCTATAAAATGCACATATATTGATGAAGTGTGTGTTTTATTAAGCTAAGCAGTTTATGTAAGAGAAAATAAGTTATGTTGGACTAAAATGATTGTTGCAACTGTTTTATGCCCCTTTAATATAGCAATTGTAAGACCCTAAAGCAAATAACATGTTTGCGACTTAGCCAAGTGTGAACTGGTTTAATATATTGACCAATGTAAGATAATAGACTGCATGTTGCTCAATTAGCTGGAACATACTGATCCATTTGTTCTCTTTAGCATGTTTTATTTAGGAGAAATGGCAGTTGGTATAATTACAATTATTAGAAACGTTTGCATACCAGTATTCCTTTTTTTACGTCATGAGTCCTTGGCAACCAAAGGGTAGCACCTAATCGATTAACACTTTATTGTAAAATGATTTTTAAATCATCAGTCAAGGTGACTGCTTTTGAAAGGTAAGTTCCTATAACAACCTTGGTCTTTAGTATATTTAATTTTAAGGTAAACATAAAAAAAAGAAAATAGTCAAAACTTTATTTTAATATTATAGTTTAGTTTTAATATTTGTTTCAAAATGTCTTAATATTGTGTTTTTATTACATAATCTTGCAATATAATATACAAATAACATAATAAATATACTTATAGGACAAATGCACTATGAAAAATAAACAATATATAACTTTTGTTGTATATTAAAACACTATTAATTCCTTCTAAAGATTCTATAACTTTTTTAAAAAGTGCTTGGAACTCCAACATTTAAAACAATTTATAGAGCTTAAATCTTGAAAACTATAAAAATGCATATATGAGACTATCCTCTCTACATAACTGTTTTCAGGGACTTTTGAATCAGGAACAAAGATGAAAGCTATTGTATCTTTCCAGGAAAAAGCCACAAAGGGGTACAATTTTCAGAATGACGATTAAAGTTGAAAAATTTTATGCGGAAGATTTATTTAGGTGATGGAGAAGAATTTAAACATAAAGTTTAGATTCTATGACTGGGGTGATTGACAGTGTTGCACAAACATATAATTGTACAATGATAAATGCTTGCAGCGTATTGCTACCCACTAGCCACGATGCGGGGTGGAAAGGGATGGAGATGTCCTACTATGTCCGTCTGGTCCTTGTTAAATGAAGTCCAAAACATTATCCTGAGCATGCAGAATCACTACTTTAGAAAAAGTTGAATGAGTGGTAAATAAGCTATATTCAGTAGTTGAATATCTACATGCCTAGAAGATGTGTGTAACAGAATACATACATGGATTTAAAAAAATAGATAATACAAAGGATAGAATTTTTGAAGAGCTTGGTTGGTTGCGGTGTTTGTAGTTTCTATGGTGAACTTCTGACAGCACTAGAGAGGGTTCTTAGTTCCAAATAGATTGGAGCATTGCTTTGGTCAGTCTGGCATGACTCGACTTGAACAAGAGTCGGCAATTGCTTTACGTTAGTTTTTCAGCTAAGTCAACAAATGTTCCACTGAATATGTTAATTAACTTATAACATGTGTAGGTGATTTTAAAAATGAGTTAAGATACTTATTTTAATAGCAATTATGAAAATTATTTCATTACTTTGATTTCATTAATATTTGGAAATCCTTAAAGTTCATGCCTCACCATCTTAGTGCTTGGCCCCACTGAACTATGTCTTGTTATTTTATAAAAGGACACTTTGCTTAAGGAGAAAATAGGGATTAGCATAATTAAAGGTATAACTATTGGTCCAGAACTTCAAAGTGCGAGAAAAAGCACACATTCCCTATGCTTAACTCATGAATAATGCACACTACCTTACATACTTCTTTAAACATTTGTCCATAGCTTTTAACAAGATATTCTTTTACTTACTAGCAGGTAATAAATAAGAAAATAAATACAAAAACAAATAAATAACGTAAAAGAAAAAAGTAATTTAGTAATTTACATTTATAGTTAACAAATGTTTTCTTTTTCTTTACATTGGAAGTTAAAAAGTAGACAATATATTAGATTCTTTTTAAAAGAAACATCTGAAAAGTGTATTTTTTTTATAATGTTGAATTATTTTATTTCTGTTTAGTATTTCTCAACCAAAAGAGAAAAAAACTGGCACGGTTCTTGGTTTGGTTATTTTTTAAAATTAAAAAGTCATGTTTAATTACTTTAATAGATAAAACCGTGTTGCACTTTATTTAAGTTTTCTCTAGATTTTTTTTTTATAAAAGGTGATCCACAATGACTGCCTATAAATATAGGGCCAGATTACAAATGGCACACTATTTTTTTTTCCACACAAAAAAATTGCGACTGGGTAAGCGTGTGTATTACTAATTGAAAGTAAAATGTTAGCTTGTGAGTGCTAACTTCAGGACTTTGAATTTCGCAACCACGCTAACTCCTTCTCCCCTTAGACTTGTATTGGGTGCTGAAAAATAAAACTATCGCTTGCTTGCTAACCCAACAATTCTTCAAATTCCTATGCTCTTCACATGGAAGAAAATATTCTTTTTTAAAAAATATAATATAATATTTTGTAAAATATATATTTATATGAATATATACATATATATATATAAATATACATATATATATATATATATATATATATATATATATATATATATATATATATAAAACATAAATACACATGTATAAAACACTATCATATTGTGGTTTTATATTTTCTGCAAATAAAAATAGAATATCTTACTGGAGTTCCTTTATTCCAATATTTACACATATTTATACACACACATATACTGTATATATATATATATATATATATACACATAAATATATATATACAGTATATATATACTTTTGAGCCCTTCCCAGTCAAATACCTTGAAACATACAATATTATTTTTATTAAATTTTAATGTTTTGAATAGAAATTCTTTCAATTATTCACTTAGAAAAATATATATACATCTGTATATACTATCTATCTATCTATCTATCTATCTATCTATCTATCTATCTATCCACATATATATACATTGGAGCCCTTTTCAGTCAAACACTTTACCATATACCATATCCATTTTAACCCTATACATCTTTTTATCAATATTAAAATTGTATTTCTTTTATTAAAAACTGTATATACAAGTGAAATACTTTGTTTGTTTGTTTTTTAAATATGTGTTTTTATGTGTTTTGTGAATTGTATTTCTAATCCTTACACTTACTTCAGGTCTTAAATATTCTAACGCAGTTTTGGATTTCCCTTGAGTGCAAACTATAACTTTCAACTTGTAATATCAGTAGTATTTAGCGTGGTTGAGATATCCATTGAAAGTATAGGTTGTGCTAAAGTGATGTCGGCTGTACTAGCCCATTTCTGGTAAATGGGATTTACCATGGAATTGTAATATCAAGTTGCATGCTAATGTTAGAATGGTCCAGTGATACTGCTTATAACAGTGTGCACTATCATTACCGGGACACTTGTCATATGGCCCATAGCCATGAAAGTTGTCTTTATAAGTCAGAGAGAGGAATCTGTCCATAGAGATGAGTTGCAAGTAACCAAAAACCTAATGTTAGTTCTAATATCATTTAAAAACAAACAAAAAAATAAATAAAACAAACTTATTTTGACAAATAACATTTTTTTTTACATCCAAACTCTTAAATGCAAAGGACAGATCTGACATATATACCACTTTGCTTTCTTGGTGTGGAGCATGTGTCTAAACCGTCCTCTGTTCTCTGCCACTTGTTTATTGCCTAGGGGAAAATTTGCAAGCATAATCGGGTGTTGGTGATGCATCATCACACAGAGTATGAAAATGTCACATGCATTGAGGAAGTGCCAGTGGTCTTTTATAGATCCCATGGGGCATATCTATCAAGCTCCATATGGAGCTTGAAGCCCCGTGTTTCTGTCGAGACTTAAGGCTCGCCAGAAACACCAGTTATGAAGCAGCGGTCTAAAGACCGCTGCTCCATAACCTGTCCGCCTGCTCTGAGGAGGAAGACAGACATCGCCGCAATTCATCCCGATCGAATACGATCGGGTTGATTGACACTCCCCTGTTAGCAGCCAATTGGCTGTGAATTTGCAGGGGGCGGCGTTGCACCAGTAGTTCACAAGAGCTGCTGGTGCAATGCTAAATGTGGAAAGCGTATTGCTCTCCGCATTCAGCGAGGTCTGTCAGACATGATCCGCAATGTCGGATCATGTCTAACAGGCCTTTCATAAATAGGCCCCTATATCTCTGCCCTTAAAACCAGTTAAAGGGACATGAAACACAATTTTTTTTCTTTCATGATTTAGATAGAGCATTCAATTTTAAACAACTTTTAAATTAACTTCTATTATCTAAATTGCTTCATTCTCTTGCTATCATTTGCTGAAAAGCATATCTAAATAGGCTCAGTAGCTGCTTATTGGTGGCCTCACATAGATGCCTCGTGTGATTGGCTCATCTATGTGCATTGCTATTTCTTCAACAAAGAATATCTAAAGAATGAAGCAAATTAGATTATAGAAGTAAATTGGAATGTTGTTTAAAGTTGTATTCTCTATCTGAATCATGAAAGAAAAATGTTGGGTTTCATGTCCCTTAAAGGAACTTTTATTTATTTTTGTTTATTTTTAGCAATTTCTTCATTAAAAGTTGTTTTATCAGTGTTCATTAGTACTCACTAAGGGCTCGCTTCCATTGAGCCGTAACAAATGGAGCCATCCAAGTGGCCAACAGCTAAAAGTAGCTTATGGCTCCATCTTAGGAACAGGTTTCTATTGAAAAAGATATTGCAGTGCGCCAGTCACTCTTTTTGCTTAGGTATACGTTAACATGGTGTTAATGCTTCCATCCGGCGTTAGAATTTCTCGAAAATCGTGCCATAACAAGTTATTTGCTAAGGTCTCCTGACTTTACAGTATAAAATTTACATTTATCATCTTCACTCCTTACCTGTGATCACCTCTAAAGAGAAACAAAGACAAAGATATACTTATTTATAATATATATTTTTTAACTATAAGCAAATACTACTTTATATTATAATTACATGTTCTACTTTAATAAAATAAAGGTCATATTTATTGCTGCCCTAGGCATAGGTCTTGTTTAAATTTTGTAGGTATCTGCTTGCATATATTCTTATATGTAAATACATATGGATATTTCCATGAAAACATAAGTGCAATTATTCCTATAAATTGGACAACAATAAATATTATATATTATAAATTTTTTATAAGTTTAAACACTATTTACAAGTTTAACAATTTCAATGGGAAATAGGCCTCAAAAACTGATTTTCCTCTTTTAAACCTAGTTAAGCTGGGTATAATTTTTTTCAATTTATCGACAGCCTCCGACAGTGTTTTAATGGTTTGTGCTTGTATTGGAAACCTGGTGTAAATTAGCGTGTAAATACTATCTATGGGACACGAAAATATTTCTGGCACCAAACCTCGGCTGCCGATATTGTGGTGCAACGTGCCATCGGAAGCAGTCAATAAAGTAAATAGCTTCTGACAGCAAATGTATTGGTTTGTAACCTCGCACAAACCAAATGCTAAATGAAATCGAGCCCTCAGATTGTATTTACATTACGCTTAAGTTCAAAGTTGTATAGGCCATTTCTTCTGTTGTTTCATATTTATATAATGTTAAGGAATTTGTGACCTACCATTTGAAAGGGGAATATGTGCTAATCCCTTCTATGATGTAGTAAAAACTAGGCAGCAGGGAGCCCATTTTTCTTTCACTGTTTAGCCTACAGGGACAAGGGATCCCTCACTTGAAATGGAATAAACTGCTATTTTTTAAGAGGCTAGAAACAAGTGATTACCATGAAAAACTGTTATTACCAACACCACTAAACAACAGGAATATTTTTTTTAAGGGGAAAGGAGAATATTAGGTACCGGTAGATCATTTATCCTCACCATTTTAAAGATGAAATTTTCCTCTTTTAAATGAAAGCTAACATTGTCCTAAGACTTTTTTGTGTGCAAATGCTAACATTTCAGATTAATATATATATATATATATTTAAAAGTATATACTCTACCTGAATCATGGAGTAAAAAAAATGGGCTTCATGTGCCCTAAAAGATTCTCTCTTCACATAGAAGGGTAGGTGTTTGACACTTATCTACCAAATATAGTTACAGTATTGAGGAAAGGTACCTCTGTCCTTTATAGGTTGTTTTAGAGTATACACGTACACCTCTTTTAACATGCATACCTATCATTAAAAACAAACAAAAAGGATTACCTTCCTTCATCTGAGGCTCTTATACCCCTGTAGTTAAAAGGTGACTTGCTGAGTTAAACGCACATTTGGGTATTTGGAATAAACTTTGAAATATATTTTCCACTGAGCATATTGTTTGTAAGAATACTTTGTAAGAAAGTATCCAAATGTTTTATAAAATATTTCCAAGCCTCAGATGAGGGCACATGCTGCCTACCTACACACTCATGTTAACAAAACAGTAATATTGCATGGAATTATGCATTTCTTAGTACATTCTCCATACATTTATGAATGGTGTGAGAATAAACTTTATTAGAATTACAATCCCCTTGGCTGATAAATTTCATTAGACTTCATTTTCATTTGCACATTTATAGGCATATTTATTACAGCAATTATTCCCTTCCTGCTGGGACTTATTTGTCTATATGGCAACAAAGTTTAGATGTAAACAAAATAGTAAAAATTTAAATCATGTTATCGTTCATGCGATTTCAGTGATAAGATCGGGTCAGGGGGAGCGCTTATGACACTAGGCATGCCCCAGAGCCTGAGATCCCATAAAGGAAGAGGCTAAGGTTTTAGGACAGCCGAACAGTTAGGATGTTCTATGCCATCCTAACAGCGCTGAAGCCCAGTGCAGCTAATACGGCATAGAACGTCCTAATGGCAGGAAGAGGTTAACGGACATATGTGCCCTTTAAATGAAGAGAAGAGCATATGGGCTTAATATTCTTGGTATATTTTGGGGTCAGACATAACTAGCTGCACAGAGTAGATGATAAAAGTCAAGATTAACAACTGGTAAGGTTTTTTTTCTCATTCTGTCTCCAAGCCAAAACCCTACAATTTCAGCAAACAGAAAAAAAAAAAGTTATTTTTAAACTATTGGATATGATCCAGTCATTTAAACCAATACTGAAATTACTATAGAAAGTATGACTGATTTGTTCATCACTAATGTTAAAATCTTTTTCTTTATTTTTCTTCACAAAAACATGCTGTTTAGATTCATGTTTGGCAACTGTTCCCAAAATTCCTTTTAAATAATGGCACCACACCCATTGCATCATAAAATGTTTAGTGGTCCTTTGTCTTTCTTGCTTACTTTCTATTTTTTTTTCTCAGGGGTTTTATAGTAGAAGATGCATACCAAAGTTATCCAGATGTTATTTGTTTAAGCACAGGGATTTCTATCCAGATATCTGTGGTTAAAAATGTTTATTTCAGTGTGTTGTTGAGCAATGCTTTCTGAGTGAACATTAGTGACTATGTATTGTAAGCTCTTGGTAATGCCAGTACATTGTTTTTAAATGATTTTTGTTATATTGGATGCTTAGTAGTCACTAGGGGTGAGAAAAATGTAGCACCTGGAGTAATATAGAATTTACACAGCCAACGTCCGCATTCTGTAGTTTGCTGTATCACTCGAATGCAAAAATAAAGCCAATCTGCCATTTGTAAGCTCATGAGGGAGTGGCCAGGAACTTAGCAACTGTTGCAGTCTTTAGAGACAATATTACACTGTTGCAGTAAACAAATTCAGGGTGTTGGGGAAAAAAGGCCAGCTGCTGCGTATTGTATTGTAAAAGTTTAAAGAATCAGTTACCAAAGCAAGCACTGTAGTTTATTTTACTTTGATAGCCAATATAATATTAGAGTTTATTTTTTATTAGGAGAAATATAATATAACATGTCAGGCTTTAAAAAATAAATGCAGAAATAAGTACCAATGGTCAGGAAAAGTATATCTAAGTATAATAATGATGAATAACATTTTTATATTTGAATTTCTTTTTCAGACTCAGCAGAATCAGTCTCATGGTGAAAAGTAGAGTTAATTAATTTCGTTAGATTTAAATTATATTTAACTTAGGGGGGTGTTAGTGTTAGGGTTAGACTTAGCTTTAGGGGTTAATACATTTATTAGAGTAGCGGTGAGGTCCGGTCGACAGATTAGGGGTTAATGATTGAAGTTAGGTGTCGGCGATGTTAGGGAGGGCAGATTAGGGGTTAATACTATTTATTATAGGGTTAGTGAGGCGGATTAGGGGTTAATAACTTTATTATAGTAGCGCTCAGGTCCGCTCGGCAGATTAGGGGTTAATAAGTGTAGGCAGGTGGAGGCGATGTTGAGGGGGGCAGATTAGGGGTTAATAAATATAATATAGGGGTCGGCGGTGTTAGGGGCAGCAGATTAGGGGTACATAGCTATAATGTAGGTGGCGGCTCTTTGCGGTCGGCAGATTAGGGGTTAATTATTGTAGGTAGCTGGCTGCGACGTTGTGGGGGGCAGGTTAGGGGTTAATAAATATAATATAGGGGTCGGCGGTGTTAGGGGCAGCAGATTAGGGGTACATAAGTATAACGTAGGTGGCGGTCGGCAGATTAGGGGTTAAAAAAATGTAATCGAGTGGCGGCGGTGTGGGGGGACCTCGGTTTAGGGGTACATAGGTAGTTTATGGGTGTTAGTGTACTTTAGAGTACAGTAGTTAAGAGCTTTATGAACCGGCGTTAGCCCAGAAAGCTCTTAACTACTGACTTTTTTCTGCGGCTGGAGTTTTGTCGTTAGATTTCTAACGCTCACTTCAGCCACGACTCTAAATACCGGAGTTAGAAAAATCCCATTGAAAAGATAGGATACGCAATTGACGTAAGGGGATCTGCGGTATGGAAAAGTCGCGGCTGAAAAGTGAGCGTTAGACCCTTTTTTGAGTGACTCCAAATACCGGAGGTAGCCTAAAACGAGCGTTAGGAGCCTCTAATGCTGGTTTTCACGGCTACCGCCAAACTCCAAATCTAGGCCTTAGGTAGCTAAATATAGTGCACACATTCCTATCATTACTGAATGTTTAGGTAATAATGAAAGCCTAATCTGCATTTTTAATTACATTTTTATTTTGTCTTTCTCAATATAATTTTTTTTCGTAGTGATCGATTTAATTTGCCTGTGTCTACCAATCTCATTATTTTATTAGCCACATATAATGACAATAATAATAATAATAATATTATTATAATAATTATTATTATTATCATTTATTTGTATAGCGGTGAAAGACTGCATAGCCGGGGTACAGAGGTAGGTTTATAAAATGACAAAGATTTGTGGTAACATACAAATACATAACAGACTAAACAAAACTCTCTCTTTCTTTTTCTCTCTTTCTTCTCTCTATTGCCCAATAATGCAGCCCCCATTTCTTCCTCTGAAAACAATGTATTTTTTTCACCTTCAGAATATAAATTATCTCTTGTATATTGGTATATTAATATCAAACCACTTATATTCCACTTCAATATAATTAAACATCCCCATTTTTGTGAATGTATCACAACCTAGTAATATTCTCAGTCAAAGAGTATTATTTTTAATATCACTAAATAATATTGGTTCCTTCGAGTTGGTGGTAACAAACATCTAGTAGGTGCCTTAAACAGCCACTGGATTAAAAACAGCATCCCTCACCATCACTAACACTGGAACAACTGCTACCCCAACAAACAAACTCTAGACCCTCTAAACACCCCATTGCAATACAACTATTACCTATCTATTGTTATTAACTCTTAACTGCTAGAATTTACCAACATCTTTTAAGCCATATCTTCAATCCACTGCTCAGTATACATTCTCCTAATTACTTAACACAACCTTTAAAAGCCAAGTGTCATAACCTACATAGCCTAGAATAATTGTGAGGTCACCCCTAGCACTACCTAAAGAACCCCCAGACCTCTATAGCTCTAAAATGGTAAAAATTCCAACTATGTAACTAAAATTATTATCATTTATATATTTCTTATTTAGAATAGGTTAAAAATTCCTTCGCAAAACAAATTCCTTAAACATCAAGATAAATTGTGCTATATGTGTGTTTACCTAATAATAAAAAACAACATGTAAAAAACCCTATAATATCATATAAATAACTCAAGTGGATTTGCAATTGAAATCAGTGGTTATTCAAATGGATTTTTTGTCTCACCCCACTAAAATAAATACAGGGATAGTGATGTCGCGAATAGTTTGCTGGCGAATAGTTCCAGGCGAACATAGCATGTTCGTGTTCGCCGCGGTGGGCAAACATATGCAATGTTTGATCCGCCCCTTATTCGTCATCATTGAGTAAACTTTGACCCTCTACCTCACAGTCAGCAGACACATTACAGCCAATCAGCGGCAGACACTCCCTCCCAGACCCTCCCACCTCCTGGACAGCATCCATTTTAGATTCATTTGGAAGCTGCATTCTTAGTGAGAGGAGGGACAGTGTAGCTGCTGCTGATTTAATAGGGAAATTGATAGCTAGGCTAGTGTATTCAGTGTCCAATACAGTCCTGAAGGACTCATCTGATCTCTGCTGTAAGGACAGCACCCCAAAAAGCCCTTTTTAGGGCTAGAACATCAGTCTGGGTTTTTTTTGTTTTTTTTTCCTGTGTAATCTAATTGCAGTTGTCTGCCTGCCAAGCCACTTGCCCAGTGCCACCACTCATATCTGGTGTAACAGTAGTGTAAATTATAAAAAAAACTTTTTTGACTGTGAAACATCAGTCTGCTAGTGTAATCTAATTGCAGTTGCCTGCCTGCCAGCGTGTGTGCCAGGCCCACTTGCCAAGTGCCACCACTCATATCTGGTGTAACAGTAGTGTAAATGATAAAAAAAAACTTTTTTGACTGTGAAACATCAGTCTGCTAGTGTAATCTAATTGCAGTTGCCTGCCTGCCAGCGTGTGTGCCAGGCCCACTTGCCCAGTGCCACCACTCATATCTGGTGTAACAGTAGTGTAAATTTAAAAAAAAAAAAACTTTTTTCACTGTGAAACATCAGTCTGCTTTTTTGTGTCAGGCTCACAGTGTATACTGTGCCCACTTGCCCAGTGCCACCACTCATATCTTGTTTAATAGTAGTGTAAGTGTACATTTAAAAAAAAAGAAAAGTTTTTGGACTGTGAAACATCAGTCTGCTTTTTTGTGTCAGGCTCACAGTGTATACTGTGCCCACTTGCCCAGTGCCACCACTCATATCTTGTTTAATAGTAGTGTAAGTGTACATTTAAAAAAAAAGAAAAGTTTTTGGACTGTGAAACATCAGTCTGCTTTTTTGTGTCAGGCTCACAGTGTATACTGTGCCCACTTGCCCAGTGCCACCACTCATATCTTGTTTAATAGTAGTGTAAGTGTACATTTAAAAAAATTAAAACTTTTTGGACTGTGAAACATCAGTCTGCTTTTTTGTGTCAGGCTCACAGCGTATACTGTGCCCACTTGCCCAGTGCCACCACTCATATCTTTTTTAATAGTAGTGTAAGTGTACATTTAAAAAAATAAAAACCTTTTGGACTGTGAAACATCAGTCTGCTTTTTGTGTCAGGCTCACAGTGTATACTGTGCCCACTTGCCCAGTGGTACCACTCATATCTTGTTTAATAGTAGTGTAAGTGTACATTTAAAAAAATAAAATCTTTTTGGACTGTGAAACATCAGTCTGCTTTTTTGTGTCAGGCTCACAGCGTATACTGTGCCCACTTGCCCAGTGCCACCACCTTATATCTTGTTTAATAGTAGTGTAAGTGTACATTTAAAAAAATAAAAACTTTTTGGACTGTGAAACATCAGTCTGCTTTTTTGTGTTGGGCTCACAGCGTATACTGTGCCCACTTGCCCAGTGGCACCACTCATATCTTGTTTAATAGTAGTGTAAGTGTACATTTAAAAAAAATGACAGGCAGAGGCAGGCCACCCCGCAGGTGCCGTCGTGGTCAGATCAAGTGAAGCGAGTTGGTGGTAACAAACATCTAGTAGGTGCCTTAAACAGCCACTGGATTAAAAACAGCATCCCTCACCATCACTAACACTGGAACAACTGCTACCCCAACAAACAAACTCTAGACCCTCTAAACACCCCATTGCAATACAACTATTACCTATCTATTGTTATTAACTCTTAACTGCTAGAATTTACCAACATCTTTTAAGCCATATCTTCAATCCACTGCTCAGTATAAATTCTCCTAATTACTTAAAACAACCTTTAAAAGCCAAGTGTCATAACCTACATAGCCTAGAATAATTGTGAGGTCACCCCTAGCACTACCTAAAGAACCCCCAGACCTCTATAGCTCTAAAATGGTAAAAATTCCAACTATGTAACTAAAATTATTATCATTTATATATTTCTTATTTAGAATAGGTTAAAAATTCCTTCACAAAACAAATTCCTTAAACATCAAGATAAATTGTGCTATATGTGTGTTTACCTAATAATAAAAAACAACATGTAAAAAACCCAATAATATCATATAAATAACTCAAGTGGATTTGCAATTGAAATCAGTGGTTATTCAAATGGATTTTTTTGTCTCACCCCACTAAAATAAACACAGGGATAGTGATGTCGCGAATAGTTTGCTGGCGAATAGTTCCAGGCGAACATAGCATGTTCGCGTTCGCCGCGGTGGGCAAACATATGCGATGTTTGATCCGCCCCTTATTCGTCATCATTGAGTAAACTTTGATCCTCTACCTCACAGTCAGCAGACACATTACAGCCAATCAGCAGCAGACACTCCTTCCCAGACCCTCCCACCTCCTGGACAGCATCCATTTTAGATTCATTTGGAAGCTGCATTCTTAGTGAGAGGAGGGACAGTGTAGCTGCTGCTGATTTAATAGGGAAATTGATAGCTAGGCTAGTGTATTCAGTGTCCACTACAGTCCTGAAGGACTCATCTGATCTCTGCTGTAAGGACAGCACCCCAAAAAGCCCTTTTTAGGGCTAGAACATCAGTCTGGTTTTTTTTTTGTTTTTTTCCTGTGTAATCTAATTGCAGTTGTCTGCCTGCCAAGCCACTTGCCCAGTGCCACCACTCATATCTGGTGTAACAGTAGTGTAAATTATAAAAAAAAACTTTTTTGACTGTGAAACATCAGTCTGCTAGTGTAATCTAATTGCAGTTGCCTGCCTGCCAGCGTGTGTGCCAGGCTCACTTGCCCAGTGCCACCACTCATATCTGGTGTAACAGTAGTGTAAATTATAAAAAAAAACTTTTTTGACTGTGAAACATCAGTCTGCTAGTGTAATCTAATTGCAGTTGCCTGCCTGCCAGCGTGTGTGCCAGGCTCACTTGCCCAGTGCCACCACTCATATCTGGTGTAACAATAGTGTAAATTTAAAAAAAAAAAAAACTTTTTTCACTGTGAAACATCAGTCTGCTTTTTGTGTCAGGCTCACAGTGTATACTGTGCCCACTTGCCCAGTGGTACCACTCATATCTTGTTTAATAGTAGTGTAAGTGTACATTTAAAAAAATAAAATCTTTTTGGACTGTGAAACATCAGTCTGCTTTTTGTGTCAGGCTCACAGTGTATACTGTGCCCACTTGCCCAGTGGCACCACTCATATTTTGTTTAATAGTAGTGTAAGTGTGCATTTAAAAAAAAATGACAGGCAGAGGCAGGCCACCCGGCAGGTGCCGTCATGGTCGTGGTGCTGTGATTCCCTTTGGCCCTAGGATAATGCCCAGTGTTCAGAGGACACGTACCATGAACTCGAAAAGTTCTGAGGACATAGTTGACTTTTTAACACAGGACACCCAATCTTCTATAGCTTCCGCTCCGAACTTTGACGCACTATCCTGCTCCAGCTTATCTTCGGGCAGCACCTCTCAAGTTACCACTCGCCCTCCTGCCGCCACCACCAACACTAGCACCACAGCCGCTTCACTTGATCTGTCAGAGGAGTTATTTACACATCAGTTGGAAGAAATGAGTGATGCGCAACCATTATTGCCAGAGGATGTAGATAACAGGGATATGTCTCAGTCAGGCAGCATTACACACATGGACGTACGGTGTGATGATGATGATGTTGTACCCGCTGCGGGAGTTTGGTCTGCCACTGTGAAGCGGGTGTAACCCTTACACTACCTGATCGATACAACATCATACCTGATGTTTTAAAGCACGTTATTCCAAACAATTTAGGGATGTTAGGTAATTTAGGCCCTTTATGGCTTAAAACCAGACTCTGCATCAACTATGCAATTTTCCATGGGAGTTTTGCCATGGATCCCCCTCCGGCACACCACAGTCCAGGTGTTAGTCCCCTTGAAACAACTTTCCCATCACTATTGTGGCAAGAAAGAGTCCCTGTGGGTTTTAAAATTCGCCTGCCCATTGAAGTCAGTGGTGGTTCTCCCAGTTCGCCGGTTCGCAAACTTTTGCGGGAGTTCGCACTCGCAGTTCGCGAACCCAAATTTTTAGGTTTGCGACATCACTACACGGGGATAATTGTGTATTGTGTATCATCTTTTCTGTAAACACATAACAGTCGCAAGCCCCTTTAGACTTGAAAATGTGACACCAACCTAATGGAAATTAAATATTTTTTGGCAATGTTTCTTTGTTTCTACCACTTCCTTTTGCCTTCTTTTTATTATCATTTTATTATCATTTATTTGTAGAGCACCAACAGATTCCGCAGCGCTAATTCTTTAAAGCAGA
The DNA here is from genome assembly GCF_027579735.1 of Bombina bombina. Taxonomy (NCBI): domain Eukaryota; kingdom Metazoa; phylum Chordata; class Amphibia; order Anura; family Bombinatoridae; genus Bombina; species Bombina bombina. The sequence goes on from NC_069499.1 coordinate 384,950,363, forward strand.
AAACAAATAAACTATTGGAGATAAATAAATAAATTATGGAATTTAATCTAAATTGGTGACTCATCAAAGTAGCAACCTTTTGCAGATATAGCAGCTGAAGACACTGTACAGCATTCTTTCTACAATGACTATAAGATATTGCTCAGTAAACTCTTCCCTACACTTGTAGATTACTTTGCGTTCAATCTTTTGTCCAGTTCATCCCCAAAAAAGCTTGATTGGGTTTAAATCTGAAAATTGTGCTGGTCATTCCATAATTTGAAGTCTACCTTTTTGTTTTTTTCTTCTAAAGTATTTGTGACATAGCCTGGAAGTGTGTTTTGGGTCATTATCTTACTATATGATGAACCGCTGACAAACTAGGCATATACCAGAGGGTGCTGCAAAATGCTGTGGTAGTCTTTTTGCTTCAGGGTTCTGGATACAGCAAACAAGACACAGCCCATCGTGCTTCATCCTCAATGTTTGAAAGTTGGTGTCACACAAAGAAAAATCATCCTGTCGCCTACTAAACACTTACAAAAACATTGCATGAGGAACTGAAGATTTTTGATTCATCAGTCCATAAGACTTCTAGTCTTCAGTAGTCCACTAGTGGTGCTTCATAGCCCAGGGAAGCCTCTTTTTTAATTTTGCCATCATAGCAATTGCTCAGAAACATGTCTTCTGATACCGTTGTGGTATTGGGTCTGCCAGACCTTTTCCTGACAGAGTTTCCAAATGCCTTTTGATGGTGTAGGAAACTGTTCTCATTGACACGTTGGCTTTCTTTGAATAAATAAAAATATATGTACAATTCTGTGTATTAAAGTATACAAATTAAACTGGGATACTTATATTTAAGTCCACAGAAAAAAATGATACTCAATCTTTCATGAAGTAGGTGGATTTTTTTACTTAATATTCCACTCCAGTATCTTTAGAGAAGGAAAGAGAAGAAAAAGATATCTCCATAGTGTAAATTGCTAAACACTTTAAAATAATCCTACAGCTGAATTAAATCGTACTCACACATTGTTGAGCTTTAGCAGCTCTAAATATAAGCACACTTATAACAAACCAAATGGGTAAACATGAACTCTTCATTCTACCTTGATTTATTATAGTTAGTTTATCACATATTTGGTAATTGCTACTAAAAGTAGCTATGTAAATGTCTCCTTTCCAAACCATCAGCTTGATTCTGTTACCAGTTTTGCCCGTATTTGTTACCTGCCAACTGGCAGTTGAACTCAAATCTCCAAAGTACTTTTTACAGTTGCCCTATGGCTTTTTCAATGAGCTTGGCTTTCTTTGCAATTTCTCTAAATGCAATACCAACACTTTTAAGGCTTATAATGACTAATATACTTTATTTTTATTTTTTTGCAGCCTAAACATATTGATTTAACTCTGACAGTTTACAACTTAACTTTTTAACATTTCAGGTTATTCCCTTGACTTGAACTGCTTAAATTTCAATCTTTTTTTTTTTTTTTTTAAATGAAGATGCTCTAAAACTTTTAACCAATAGTGGGCTAGATTATGTGGAGAGCTATATATCACTTTTATGAAAGCAATATTAGCGCTCCACTTTGTAATACCAGCGCACGATAATGTGTGCTGTTATTACAAGTTAGCAGCAATGGGAACACGAGCTTGCCTAGTGCATTTATTTTATTTAAAAATAAAGATGCTGCTATCATTCACCTAGATTACGAGTTTTGCGTTAGAGGCTGTGCGGTGCTAACGAGCAGTTTTGTCTCACCGCTCATTTACCTACAGCACTGGTATTACAGTTTTTACCAACCCGTCATTAAAAGGCAAGAAGTGAGCGTTGAGAAAAATTTTGCTCATTACCGCACTCGCACATTACCGCACTTTGCTCATTACCGCGCTCGTGCACGATTTCCCCATAGGAATCAACGGGAAGAGCCGGCAGAGAAAAAGTCTAACACCTGCAAAAAAGCAGCGTAAAGCTCCTTAACGCAGCCCCATTGATTCCTATGGTGAAATAAAATGTATGTCTACACCTAACACCCTAACATGAACCCGAGTCTAAACACCCCTAATCTTACATTTATTAACCCTAATCTGCCACCCCCGACATCGCCGACACGTACATTATAATTATTAACCCCTAATCTGCCGCTCCGGAATTCTATCAGCCAATCGGAATTAAGGTAGAAAAAATCCTATTGGGTGATGCAATCAGCCAATAGGATTGAAGTTCAATCCAATTGGCTGATCCAATCAGCCAATAGGATTGAGTTTGCATTCTATTGGCTGTTCCAATCAGCCAATAGAATGCGAGCTCAATCCTATTGGCTGATTGGATCAGCCAATAGGATTGAACTTCAATCCTATTGTCTGATCAAATCAGCCAATAGGATTTTTTCTACCTTAATTCCGATTGGCTGATAGAATTCTATCAACCAATTGGAATCTAAGGGACGCCATCCTGGATGACGTCACATAAAGGTACCTTCATTCAGCTTTGTCTTGAAGATGGACCAGCTCTGCGCCGGATGGATGAAGATAGAAGATGCCGTCTGGATGAAGACTTCTGCTCATCTGGAGGACCACTTCGCCTGGCTTGGATGAAGACGTCTCGCGGCTTCTTTGAGGACTTTGGCCCGGCTTGGATGAAGACTTCTCCCGGTAAGTCGATCTTCAGGGGGTTAGTGTTAGGTTTTTTTAATGGTGTATTGGGTGGGTTTTATTTTTAGGTTAGAGACTTTGGGCTGTAATAGAGCTAACTACCCTTTTAAGGGCAATGCCCATCCAAATGCCCTTTTCAGGGCAATGGGGAGCTTAGGTTTTTTTTATTTTATTTGGGGGGTTGGTTGTGTGGGTGGTGAGTTTTACTGTTGGGGGGTTGTTTCTATTATTTTTTTACAGGTAACAGAGCTGATTTCTTTGGGACAATGCCCACAAAAGGCCCTTTTAAGGGCTATTGATAGTTTAGTTTAGGCTAGGGTTTTTTTATTTTGGGGGGGCTTTTTTATTTTAATATGGCTATTAGATTAGGTGTAATTAGTTTAAATATCTGTAATTTGTTTATTATTTTCTGTAATTTAGTGTTTTTTTGTATTTTAGCTAATTTAATTTAATTTGGCTAATTGTATTTAATTTAATTAATGTATTTAATTATAGTGTAGTGTTAGGTGTTAGTGTAACTTAGGTTAGGTTTTATTTTACAGGTAAATTTGAATTTATTTTAGCTAGGTAGTTATTAAATAGTTAAAAACTATTTAATAACTATTCTACCTATTTAAAATAAATAAAAACTTGCCTGTAAAATAAAAATAAACCCTAAGCTAGCTACAATGTAACTATTAGTTATATTGTAGCTATCTTAGGGTTTATTTTATAGGTAAGTATTTAGTTTTAAATATGAATAATTTAGGTAATGATAGGAATTTTATTTAGATTTATTGTAATTATATTTAAGTTAGGGGGTGTTATTGTTAGGGTTAGACTTAGGTTTAGGGGTTAATAACTTTAATATTGTGGCGGCGACGTTGGGGGCGGCAGATTAGAGGTTAATAAATAGTATGTAAGTGTCGGCGATGTTGGGGGCAGCAGATTAGGGGTTAATACATATAATGTAGGTGGCGCCGGTGTCTGGAGTGGCAGATTAGGGGTTAATAATTATAATGTAGGTGTCGGCGATGTTGGGGGTGGCAGATTAGGGGTTAATAAATATAATGTAGGTGTTGGCGATGTTGGGGGCAGCAGATTAGGGGTTCATAAATATAATGTAAGTGGCGGCGGTGTCAGGAGCGGCAGATTAGGGGTTAATAATTTTATTATAGTGTTTGCGATGTGGGAGGGCCTCGATTTAGGGGTTAATAGGTAGTTTATGGGTGTTAGTGTACTTTTTAGCACTTTAGTTATGAGTTTTATGTTACAGCATTGTACCATAAAACTCTTAACTACTGACTTTTAAATGCGTTAGGACTCTTGACGGGGTAGGGTGTACTGCTCACTTTTTAGCCTCCCAGGACAGACTCGTAATAACGGCGCTACGAAGTTTACATAAGTCGTTTTGCGGTAAGGCTTAAGAAATGTGCGGTGACCCTAAACCTTCAAGACTCGTAATAGCAGCGGGCGTAAAAAAGCAGCGTTAGGACCTCTTAACACTGCTTTTTTACCGTAACGCACAACTCGTAATCGAGCCGTTTATTTTTTAATAGAATACACTAGGCTGTATTTTGGGGTAATTTGGGCAGATTTATTAAATTAACCAGAGATCCCATCTCTGGTGAATTTTTAAGCGCTAATTGCTACTATGAGCTTGCAGTAGCAACAACCAGCCACTTGTAATTGCTGGTTAATTATTGCACTCCCGCAAATGGGGAAATTTGCCCATTTGCAGGAGCACAATAATTTTGTGCTCCATTTATAATCTAGCCCAGTGTATCTATCTAAAAACACTAAATAAAATATATATATGGCTAAAATATACTGGCATGTGATGTGTTAATTTGACATTTGTTTATTCAGGAATATAAAACAAATATTGAAGTACATGGTCTGGAATATTAATTCGTATCATCTAAGATTTTTGGAAAGTAGTAAACATTATCAATGGATGCTTTCAGGTGTTAGGTAGTAGCTTAAGTTTTTGAGTATAAACTGTATTAAACAAATTAAAATATAAAAAATTGCATTTTGAGGTTTACAAATGTGCAGCTCTTTTCAAAATCAATTGTGATGCAAATTCATGGGAAATACAGGCACCTGCTATTTAAAATCATATGACAGTAGAAGTAGTAAGTGCATGGTATCCTATATGCTCTTTCCCTGATATGTTAAAGGGACAGTCAACACCAGAATTGTTGTTGTTTAAAAAGATAGATAATCCCTTAATTACCAATTCCCCAGTTTTGCATAACCGACACAGTTATAATTATACACGTTTTACCTCTGTAATTACCTTGCATCTAAGCCTCAGCAGACTGCCCCCTTATTTCAGTTCTTTTGACAGACTTGCAGTTTAGCCAATCAGAGCTGTATCCATGGTAAATTCACGTGCATGAGCTCAATGTTATCTATATGAAACACATGAACTAATGCTCACTAGTGGTGAAAAACTATCAAAATGCATTTAGATTAGAGGCGGCCTTCAAGGTCTAAGAAATTAGCATATGAACCTCCTAGGTTTAGCTTTCAACTAAGAATACCAAGAGAACAAAGCAAAATTGGTGATAAAAATAAATTGGAAAGTTGTTTAAAATTACATGCCCTATCTGAATCATGAAAGTTTTTTTGGACTTGACTGTCCCTTTAAATGTAGCAAGAAAGAATGTGGGCTTGCAATTTTGTACACCTCAGACACTCGTATTATCTGAAATTGCTATTCAGAAACCATACAGAAATGTCTCAACCACAAAAATTCATGCTTATCCTGTCATCTGGTTGCTGGAGAACTCAAATGGAAACAATGGAGGAAATAGAGCCAATGCTGATCTAAACAATGAAATACAGTAATTAAAAAAAAAAAAAAAGATGGACCAAACTTTACTCTATAATTGTATCCAATATCCACTTTTTCAACTATTATTTGCTTTGCCTAAATTCTTTGGGAAGCTTATATGCAGGAAGATCAGGGTTTTATTGAGGTAAGACAACAATGCTTATAAGAATGGGTTACTGAAAATCTGTACTTTACTGTATATAAATTATTGAAAATATTGTACCAAAATCAATTCTGAAGTACCCAGTTTATCCATTCTAACATCTCTGAAATATGGCCGGTCTCTCCTATGGGATAATTGGATCAAAACTGTTGGTGAGTGTATATTAAAGCAACGCTTGCAATGATTTATATTCTATGATTTGCTTTGTTTACTAATTAGACAGACTTCAACCCCCCTCTCTGAAATTATCTTCATTTTGACATGTATGTCACAATAGTTTTTAACATCTGTTTATTTTCAAATCCCATCTCTGACGAGGACCAGTAATTTCACCCTCCCCTTTTGGTCTTTTGATTTTCTGTGATCCTGCAATTAGCTAATAAACCAGCCTCAGCTGACTGCACAGATGCTATACATCTAAATCATTTAGGGAGATATCAGTGCTTGTGCTAGCACTGCTTATGTAATGTGACCATTTGAAGTGACAGCATTAGGAATTTTACAAGGCTTGAACAACCACTGAGGCAAGAAAGCTGTAACTACTCATACTTAGAAACATAGAAAAATAGAATTTGACGATAGATAAGAACCAAAAAGGCCCATCAAGTCTACCCATATTACATGTTACTTTTTCCTTAGGATAGCCTTATGCATGTCCCAAGCATTTTTGAATTCCATTACAGTTTTTGTGTTTACAACCTCAAATGGAAGTTTATTCCATGAATCCACCACCCTTTCTGTAAAAAAATGCTTCCTCAAATTTCTCCTGAATCTGCTACCCTCTAACTTTAGATTGTGACCCCTTGTTTTGACATTTATTTTTTGTGAAAAATGCTTTCAGCTTCCATTTTATTAAGTCCCTTCATATATTTAAAGGTTTCTATTATGTCACCTCTTTCCCTTCTATCCTCTAAACTATACATATTTAGATCATAGAGTCGTTCTTTGTACGTTTTATATTTTAGACCATGCACCATTTTAGTAGTCCTCCTTTGGACACCTTCTAGTTTATTTATATCTTTCTGAAGATATGTGGGTAAATGTATTATTGTGCGGATGGACATGATACGATCTAGCATATCATGTCCACCACACATCGAAAAATGCCGACAGCATACACTGTCGGCATTTATCATTGCACCAGCAGTTCTTGTGAACTGCTGGTGCAATACTGTCCCCTGCAGATTTGCGTCCAAGCGGCCGCTAGCAGGGGGTGTCAATTAACCCGATCGTATTTGATCAGGCTGATTGCTGTCTGCAACCTCAGAGGTGGCAGACGAGTTTTGGAGCAGCGGTCTTAGGGCCGCTGCTTCTTAATTTATGCTTCAGGCGGAACTGAAGTGGAGTGGGTCGGAAGCAGCATCCGCTGCTTCATAAATTGACCCCATGGTCTCCAGAACTGTACACAGTATTCCAGATTTGGTCTAACTAATAATCTGTGAAGTTGCATAAGAACCTTGCTATTTCTGCTACTAATACCTCTTCCAATGCATCCAAGTATTCGATTGGCCTTACTGGCTGCACTGCTGCATTGTGTACCACATTTTAAATCATCTGAAATAATAATTCCCAAGTCCCTTTCTTCTTTAGTTAGTCAGTAATGTACCATTGAGACTATAATTGGCCTTTGGGTTTTTGGATCCTATATGCATAATTTTACTCTTGGTAATATTACATTTCAGATCCTATTTATTTGACCAGTCCTCTAGTTTTTAATATCACAGTTCATTTGATCAACACCTCCTGGAACATCTACCCTGTTACAAATTTTTGTATCATCAGCAAACAAGCAAACCTTCCCCTTAAGCTCACTTCCAATATCACCTATGAACATGTTAAACAAAACAGGCCCAAGAACTGACCCTTGGGGAACACCACTAGTAACTGATGCCTCATTTGAATGTATTCCATTAATTGAAACCCTCTGTCAGCTATCTTTAAGCCAGCATTCTACCCACTTAACAATCTTAGCATCTATTCCAAGGCAATACATTTTGTGAATAAGTTTGTTGTGTGGGACGGTGTCAAATGCTTTGCTAAAGTCTAGATATGCAACCTCTACGGCTCCTCCCTGATCTATTATTTAAGTTACATGGTCAAAGAAATCAATTAGATTATTCTGACATGATCTTCCAGCAGTGAAACCATGTTGTCCTTTGCCTTCTAAGTTGTTTGTCTGAAGGAAAGATACAAGTCTTTCCTTTAAAAGAGTTTCCATTGATTTCCCTGCAATTGAGGTCAAACTGACTGGCCTAGAGTTAGCAGAATCTTCTCTACTACCATTTTTATGAAGAGGGACTACATTGGCAATTTTCCAGTCTTTTGGAACAACTCCTGTTAGAAGTAACTGATTAAATAAATAAGCTAATGGAGTAGCTAATAAGGATCAATTTTCTCTTAGAACCCTTGGATGAATATTATCTACACCCACAGACTTATTTACTTTTATTTTTGATAAAGCCCTTGAAACCTTTTCCTCTGTAAAAAGAAAAGTACTACTCACATTATTAATTACAGTAACATCCCTTAATAGAATCTCACTATATTTACCATCTGTTGTAAAGACTGAACCAAAAGTAATCATTTAAACAGTTTGCTATTTGTTTATCTTCTTCCACTACTCTATCATCATTCTTGAGTCTAACTATCCCTCTGTTAGTTTTTCTATTTTCACTGATATATCTAAAGAAGGTTTTGTCACAGTTTTTTAAAGATTGTGCTATTTTCTCTTCATCATCAGCGTTAGCCTTTCTGATGAACTGCTTTGTTTTGTGGTGCTTTTAACTGGGCGCCAAGCCGTATTTACTGCACGTCACCTCTAAGCAAAAAAATTTTTTAGCCATGGACTGCTGTAGCAGCTAAGAACGGTGATCGATCGAAACAAGTAAAGGAGCTTTCTACATGAAGTATCTTATACTTCATGAATGAAAGTGCCCTTTATTTGTTTCAATAGTCAATCCTAGCATTTGTAAAATGCTAGGATTTACTTTCACTTTAATGTTCCTTTAATAAAAATTACACTGTAATATTTTCTCTCCATTTGTGTGTTCTCAGGGTTTAATTTTACCAACTGCAGTATATTACATTTGTTAACAAATAATTCATTTTCATTTGTTATGCTATATGAAGCAGTTGCCATACTATAGCTATACAGAAAAGTTCAATACTGCAGTATTACTAACAGAAAAGCTATGTAAACAAGAGACAAGAAAGAGACTATCCCTTTTAAAAGAGTGTTATTGCAAACAAATAAATAAAATTAGGTCTTATCTGCTGCGTTGTCTCTTTAAGCTCGTATTAAGAAAAAATAGTACACCATCACAAGATATATATGAAGAGGAATTAATATTGTATTAAATCAGTGTATATATTTTTAAAAACATCAGTTTAATCAATAGAACAAACAAACATTAGGACGCTGTGCTGTACATCAATTATCTTGGTCTGTCCTTGTTTACGTCTGTCATTTCTACTTCAAAACACCTTATCTTCATGAATCTATGCTGTTAGTATGTATAGGTGTGCTTGGCTCACTGTGTCCCTGTGCAATCTGTTTAGGCGTATCTCCTTGTGTGCTGAATATTACATAGGTTAACACATACAGTATATGAAACTGGCTTCAAGATATTTGAAAGGATGACAAAACTATGGCAAAAAAAACATATAAAGGAATTGAACTCTAATGTAAGGCATAGATATATTCATTTAATGTATGAGTATAGTCACTTTTAGAGCTTATTTGGTGTTTTCTTTTTTAAAATAAAGAATTTTGTCTAGGTTATATTCCCAAGTGCCGATCACACAAGAATGTCTGTCTGGTAGCTTACTCTTCAGTAATTTAGCAAGACCACTTGTATTCTCTCTCCTGTCAGCATTAACATGTCAATTCATTTTAATTGTCTGAGCATGCTCAACAACCATGCATTTGTACAGCAGGTATCCCCTGAGCAAATATGTTAATGCTTGTCTCATGTCACAGGAACTTCATTTTTTTTTCATTTTACTTAGGTTTGTTAAATAAAAAATAGCATGGAAGATTATTTTGTCCTCATCTATCTAAGACAAGTAATTCAATATACTTGAGCCCTAGTTAGCTATTTAAAAAAAAAAAAAGAAATAGCATGGATGATTATTTTGTCCTCGTTTATCTAAGACAAGTAAATCAATATACTTGAGCCCTAGTTAGCTATTAAAAAAATACTAGGCTACTTGGATATTAAAGTATATTCCAATCATTGCTCATCAATTACCTACAAAGCTAAATATTTTCGGAAGAACAGATGGCTCCAGATTATCAGCTAGACTTCAGCCAGTCCCAGTTTTATATCCTCCATCCCATTAGATATTTTCCTAGGAGAATATGCACAGTGCTCTCTGAGAAAATGAGTACTGTAAACCAATTACTGAAACAGTTTGTCATTAATGATCCACTGCCATCTAATCACATAACTATATGTGACAGTCATTGAGGATTTATTATGACATAATTATTTACCACTGATATTTATTGCATTAACTTGTGTCTTCCAACAACAATATTTAATATTAATAATTTTGTATTAATTAATAAGTAATATACTCCAATATATTACTCATTAGTCACCACTTTTTCCATGTTCTTAGAAAAATCTAGTGAACAATGTCCCTTTAAAGGGGTATGCTCTGAATAGCACCAATTACCTTTTCTAAAACAAGATGGTGCATGCAAATGTCTTAATACTGCCTATGAACAATGAAAGATAAGATGGGCATATAAGTTCCTAACATCAATCAAAATCTAAATTTCTAATGTTTATTTTCCATACATCTGTTTTAAATATAATAAATCTTTGATTCCAAGCTCTTGCATGCATCTATCAATGGTTAAGAAAAAATAAAATAAACAATTAAATATACATAATGGATACAGATTTGTATAAACTATGTTTCTGGAAGTAATGTGTTATCTTACACATTCCCTTTATATATTATGTATATATAAATTATTAAATTCCTGGAAATAATGAGCTAATGTCCAAATAATGGAGCTACAGAGGAATTATACTTGATCAGGAACAAAGAAGAGGCTGTAATGCCAATTTTCTAAAATTCAGGACACAGATTGATTGATGCAGATGTTATGGTGTCACTACCCGCTTGACACAGGGGCTGTTGCACCATTTTCTCTGTAAATCTGTAAAAATGGACTTGGTATTGGCAATCATGAGGCAACCTCATGGTAACCACTAAGGATTCTGCCACAAAGGGCCCTGACAAGGATCTTGTTTCCATTAATTCGTAAATGGTTTTGCGCAAAGCCTCAAAAGAAAACAATAACATGCTGTTGGAAGCCATTACGCTTACAGACAGTTTCAGATTTATTTATTTTATTTATGTGTCCCATAGAAAAAAATAGACGCCGATAAGAGCTAAATTAACCAGGTTTGCACTGAACATGCAAACAGTTAAAACACTGTCAGAAGCTGTTGATAAAGGGCTAGATTACAAGTAGTGCACTATTTAATGCTGCCACTCAAGCGTTTACTGCACTAGAAGTAAGCTTTTTGTGAGAGCCATGTTGCAATTGTTATTATGAGTTGAAAGTAAACTGTTTTTAACAAGAATATCCATGATAGATCTCGATCTTTGAAAGCCAATTTTTGTCGGCAGTGTATGTTATTGTGAGAATCATTCTATCCTCCACTTTCCGTTGTCCAGAAGTAGTCAGGGCCCTGTCTTGATCTATATTTTTAAAGACATTAAAGTGTTGTGCAATATTCCTTTCCAACATACACTGCTGACAAGAGGGAGTTGCCAAATGTAGTGAAACAAGAATGGCATATTGTGGAGTTGAATGTGAACTTACTCTTTAAGAAAATGCAACATCCAAAAATTGGCTTTCGAAGGTTGAGATCTATCAGGGATATTCTTGTTAAAGTGTATCCAGTTCAGTGTTACAGGACTACAACATGGCTCCAACAGGTTAAACCTGGTTGTTATAAATGTGCTGGATGCACTACCTGCAATGTCCTTCTGAACACGAGATACTTTACCCATTCGGGAACTAACAAATGGTTTGAGATCCGACATAGAGTAACCAGACTTATATTGTTTATCTGCTGCATTGTCCATGTGGGTTATTCTATGTCGGAAAAACTATAGATGACCTCTGTACTCGTATGGCCAATCACCGTACTTCAATCCATATGGCTATAAAAAATGGTGGGTCGGAGCATCCCGTTGCCCGGCACTTTGCGATGCTTGGTCATACAGTCTCAGATTTGTGGTATGTGATCATTGATCACATCCCCCTTTGACTAGAGGGGGTGATAGAGGAAAGTTGCTGTTACAGCGTGAATCCAGGTGTATATTCAACCTGGGTACTTTGGTACCTAGAGGGTTGAATACACACCTGGATTGGCACTGTTTTCTTTGATCATAATTGTATATAGAATTGTTACTACTATGTGTTCTTGTGTTTTTTTAATTGAAGCTTAAGTTGTTGTTTACTGCCAGCTTGACCAAAATATGCTCTAGATCCTTAAATACTTAGAATAATATTGTTAACCAGAGAGGATATATGCACTAGGGCTATTATCTAACAGTGATCTTGTCAGCATCTGGTGATAATATAAGGTTTAGTTTATGTCCTAGGTGTAAGGTATAGTATTATTATTATTGTACTGTTAAACCACTACTAGATTTAGGCTGTGAATGAATCCAGCTACATTGATTGGTTGCCAGGAAAGCAGATTATAAATTTGTATTACAGACATGTTTACAGACATGTTCCACTATGTCTATTTTAGCACGCCACTTTAGGTTACCATGACAATGGCTGGGCGTGCGCAATGGAGCGGTCATGACGTTGTGGTGTTTCCAGTTTGTGGCAGAGGTGAAACGGTGATGGGGTTATAAAGATAGGTATGTTTTATGTAATCTGTATGGTCTGAAGACAGGGCTAATACCCCCGAAACATTACTATGTTTGATTAAAGCTTGATTTACTAATTGTTAAAGACCCGGTGAGTGCTTTTAACTGGCGTTATATATATATATATATATATATATATAGCAATCAAAAAGGATTTAGTAAAGGGACTCCTGAATATAAATGTTTGTAAAGCCACCATGTGGATATCTATTCCACTCGACCCCTTATGCAGGTTTAAAAAGACAATTCACTGTAGAAAACTGCAATATCCAAAACCAAAAAGCACAAACATCCCCTCAAGCAAAGATAGCAGGAATACAGTTCATCATTGAAGTAGGCAGGTGAGTCTCATATAAGGCAAACGGTAAATACGTCACCCTCCAATAGGCAATACAGTGTTGCCACAGGATATCGATAGCAATACCCAAACAGCTAGTAGCTGTATGACTCACCCTTCTTGCTTGTAGTTTCAAACTTACACCTTGAATGAGAAAATCCTGCTGAATGCTCCGTGATCCACGGCATTTAAGACAGCCTTGATGCCTCTATCCAGCAGGTTCCGGTCATGTGATGGGCGTCAGCCGTCACAGCCAATGGAGTTGATTAGCCTACCAGGAGGCTTACAGAGTTCAGCGTCGGAGGGGATGCCCAATGTCGAAAGTAGTAGGGGGAGTGGAATAGAGGCACGCTCCTGATGCAGCCCAGAGCGCTGGAAAAATAGGCATCAAACGAAAGAAATGATATCCAGGCTGCAGTTAAAAACAAAGTCTTTATTGAGTTCCGCTTGGGATAAAAAATGAAAAGATAGGGGGATCCAGCATAACAGTGTTACCAAAGTTGTTCCGCTAACATGTTTCGGTAAAGACCGTAATCATAGCTAATTGGAAACTGGTGTGCTGGCTATTTAAAAGACAAAATCCACACTCATTGGACAAAGTTAAGACCAATGAAATGGTACACTGTTAGTCATAAAACGTAATAGGATGAAAGAACTAATACACCCTGGCATGTTAGTACATAAATATATATATAGACTCACATAGCACACCACAAAATATAAACATTAGAGTGTGTGCTGCGAACATTAAAGAAAGAGGAAATAACAAATGACTAAAGGTAACGATAGGGGCATAAAATACTCTCATAGATTAAGTGTAAAAGTGTAAAACACATACCAAAATGCACGAACCACCTAGCATATAAATGTGTATGGATGTATAAGCAATGTAAAATATATGAAATTAAACTGATATATAATTTTACATACAGAAGCATATATATATATATATATGAAAAAGGTAAAGGTATATCTGTACATGCCTATAATACATATATATATAAATGTATAATATCGCTAAAACAATATACAACTAGCTGAGTGTGGCCTGCTGGGATAACTACAACTCAAACACAAACATAGCAATAATATGTTTATATTTACATTTATATTCACTCCGTTATATTTAGCGTAAGGATCCCTATCTAGTGAGAGTTTAGACCTCAAATGCGTATCAATGTACATGGGTAACAGTGACCCATATATAGGGAAATAGAGCAATTGAAAATACAACTACACTAATCTAAAATACTGAGTAAAATACGCTAAATGAGTGTAGTGGGGTGTAAGTTGTGAAAAACAGTAAAAGTACACTGCACTATGGTATGGATAAAAATAATAATAAGAGAGCCCTATCTTAAAAAGATGTATATAGAGAAAGCGTTAAGGATACAAGAAATCAGGAAAATGCTTGGCAAGCGTGAGAGGCAATGGTAATTATTTCCAATAGTTAATCAAATCATATTCAGAGTTTAAACCCTCTGGTACTCTAGTACGCAATTTAAAAATCCAAAACATCTCACGCTTGCCAAGCAGCTGATTCCTGTCACCTCCTCTAGGTGGTGCCTTGACATGTTCAATAGCCTGCCATCTGAGTGTGGCATTACTCTTATTGTGAAAATTCTGAAAATGCTTAACCAAGGGGGTACTGGCTTCACCCAGTTTGATTGTAGAAAGGTGGTTCCTGATTCTAGTATTTACATCCATGGTGGTGAGTCCTACATACTGTAGATGGCACTCTATGCAGTAAAGTAGGTAGATAACATAGGAAGATGTACAGTTGAGGCAAGATGATATCTTAAAAATCTCTCCAGTAACCTCTGATCTGAAGTCATCTGAAATAATGATAAACTCACACGGTCTACATCTCGATTTGCCACACCTGTACATCCCCCTATGTTGCAACCAAGAGCTTTGTCTGTCTGGTTTCTTAGTCAAAACTTCTGAGGGGGCCAGAATATTACCCAAGGTTCTGTTCTTCCTATAGGAGCAACGTAAGCCTCCCTCCACACAACTAACAAGGCTGTCATCTGCAGAGAGTAGACTGAAATGTTTTTTGACAATCTTACAGATGTCTCTGTAGTCAGTACTGAAATCCGTCACAAATGTGACTTTGTGTGGGGTATTGGTGTTCACACCAGTCTTAGCACAATTAGATCTGTTTAAAAGAGACTGCCGATCCAAAAGATCGACCTGTCTCTGTGCTCTGTCTACTATATGTCCAGAGTATCCTCTTTCTCTGAGTCTATTTTGCATGTCTCTACTTTGTGCTTTGTAGGTATCACTATTGCTGCAGTTCCGTTTGACCCTAATGAGCTGTCCCTTGGCTACTGCCATAGGGACATGTGCGGGGTGGCAGCTCTTTGCATGCAGCAATGTGTTTTTCGATATAGGCTTCCTGTACATATTGCTTATAATTTTTCCATCATTCCCCGCAGTCAAAGTAAGGTCTAAATAGTTAATGGTCCTAGAGTTCATCTCAAATGTAAAACTCAGGCCAACATCGTTGGAATTTAAAAGACCAACGAATTCAGAAAGAGAGTCCTCAGATCCCTGCCATATGAAGAGCAGATCGTCAATGTACCGCCTATAAAAGGCGATACAGTGTCTGTGTATATTACTATCTCCATAGATGTGGGACAGCTCCCACCAACCCATAAAGATGTTGGCATATGAGGGCGCAAATTTGGCCCCCATAGCTGTCCCACATCTCTGGAGATAGTATTGCTCCCCAAAACGGAAATAGTTGTGAGTCAAGGCAAAACTAGTTGCCCTCACCACATATTTCACCAAATCACTATCCAAATCTGATAGGTTCTCCAACATAAAAGACAGAGCCTTCAGACCTTCCTCATGTGGAATAGTGGAGTACAACGATACCACATCTATTGTTAACCACATGTGCCTATCAAGATCCCAGCAGAAGGTATCCACAAGATTTAATAAATCCTTGGTATCTTTTAGGTAACTCTGTAAGGTGGCAACTGCAGGAAACAGTATGCTATCCAGCCACTGGGACAGGTGTTCCAAAAGGGAGCCTATCCCACTGACTATAGGCCTTCCTTGTACTTCCATTAAGGATTTGTGCACCTTTGGAAGATGGTGGAAGATGGGTACCACCGGATGATCCACCAACAGATAATCATATGTGTCACGGTCAAAGAACCCATCCTCCAAACCATCATCCAAAAGGCACCTAAGTTCTTTCTGGAAACGCCCAGTGGGATCCCTGTCTAGTCTTTGATAATTTGCATCATTATGGAGTTGTCTATGGGCTTCCTTAACATATTCAGATTTATCTAGGACCACAATAGATCCACCTTTATCGGCGGATCGAATGACCAAATTTTCATTTTGTTGTAGCTCTAGCAATGCCTGTCTTTCTCTAAAGGATAGATTAGGCCTCCAATTCTTGGTCTCAGTTTTACTGGAGACCAGGGAAGTGAGGTCTCTCTCAATCCTCTTGAAAAAGGTTTCTAAGGCCGGACCACGACACTGCAGGGGATAAAAGTCAGATGGTTTCTTGAAACCACTGTGACATCTTACAGTCCCTGTTGCAGTCTCACTTGTCCCCTGTCTACTAAGTTCATGCAGTGACATCAGATCACAAGACTCAGAGAACGAAAGTTGTGTGGTGTCAAAGGTGGACTTTTGTGACTGTGCCAAAAGTTCACCAGTGTCTGAGACGTTGTCAGAGTTGTAAAAAAATTTTTTTAAAGTTAAATTTCTAATCAATCTATTAACATCCAACAATGTGTTGAAGAGGCTAAATGAAGTGGTTGGAGAAAAATTCAGACCATAGCTAAGTACCTTTAATTGCATACTGGATAAAGTGGCACTGGAGAGATTAATTACATTAGAGGTGTTATCATTACTAGATGTCATTGGTATTTGGTACTCTTGTTTATCCTCTGTGGGTACCTCTTCTCCTGCCCTATCCCAGTTTTGGTCTGTGCCTGGTGAAAAACCTGATCAAAGGCCCTACAATCTTCTCCTAAGGTATTCATCTCATCAGCTGTGCTCTGATTCATGTTGCTTACATATTTCGTACCCTTAGCATTGTATGTCTTATTATGTGTATTATTGGCAATATTTGCACCCTGTTTGTGTGAAGCCTTAGGTATCACAGCTATAGTATTCGTAGCATCATTTATGCTCACTTGTTTGTGTGTACCTAATGTGTTTTTCAAAATTCCCCTGGGTGGTTCTGTAGGTTCTTCACCCCCTGAGGCACCATAGTCATCACCTGAGTCCCCCTCACTACCTGAAGATTTGTTAGTAGCTGAGTGGTTAAGGGAGGTGTGCTGTTGTTGTGGTAGTTGTGCCCTACCTCTACCTCTACCTCTACCTCTACTCCTGCTCCTGTATCTACCTCTCCTATTATTGGAGTTATTTCTGGAATGATGCCACACATACACTAACTTGTTATCGTAGTCTGACTGGTCCCTAAGATATTTAGAATGTTTAGTGTCTAAAATCTCTTTCTTGGATTCAGACAGGGCCAATCTCAAAATGCCATCAAACTTAGGATAGTCAGGTTCTAGTTTCCTATTGATCAATTCAATCTGCAGTTTTTCAATTTCACCTCTAACAATGGTAAGCAATTTAGTTTTATACATAATCAACAAATGCATTAATCTGATTGAACATTCTGTGAGTACTGTGTTCCAGGTCTCAACAAACTCCTGATCGGAGACCTCAAAGGTAGGATATTTATTAAGTCTGAGACCCCTAGGAACTATGTTCAATTTAATGTATTTTTCAAAAGTCCAGATCTCAAACTGTAATTTATGTTCTTTAATGAGAAGCTTTTCAATATCATCAAAAAGAGTACTCAGGGTGTATGTAGAAATATCCGTAGAAAAAACTGTGTCAAGTTCATAATTATTATAACCTCTTTCTGTTAAAGGCAGCAGGGAGTAATAGTTCATAACGCTGGATCCCTCCATTAGGAGCTGTGAGAAAGTCCCTTATTACTTAATATGCTACCAGCAAGCATAAAGATAAAGCAATCAAAAAGGATTTAGTAAAGGGACTCCTGAATATAAATGTTTGTAAAGCCACCATGTGGATATCTATTCCACTCGACCCCTTATGCAGGTTTAAAAAGACAATTCACTGTAGAAAACCGCAATATCCAAAACCAAAAAGCACAAACATCCCCTCAAGCAAAGATAGCAGGAATACAGTTCATCATTGAAGTAGGCAGGTTAGTCTCATATAAGGCAAACGGTAAATACGTCACCCTCCAATAGGCAATACAGTGTTGCCACAGGATATCGATAGCAATACCCAAACAGCTAGTAGCTGTATGACTCACCCTTCTTGCTTGTAGTTTCAAACTTACACCTTGAATGAGAAAATCCTGCTGAATGCTCCGTGATCCACGGCATCTAAGACAGCCTTGATGCCTCTATCCAGCCGGTTCCGGTCATGTGATGGGCGTCAGCCGTCACAGCCAATGGAGTTGATTAGCCTACCAGGAGGCTTACAGAGTTCAGCGTCGGAGGGGATGCCCAATGTCGAAAGTAGTAGGGGGAGTGGAATAGAGGCACGCTCCTGATGCAGCCCAGAGCGCTGGAAAAATAGGCATCAAACGAAAGAAATGATATCCAGGCTGCAGTTAAAAACAAAGTCTTTATTGAGTTCCGCTTGGGATAAAAAATGAAAAGATAGGGGGATCCAGCATAACAGTGTTACCAAAGTTGTTCCGCTAACATGTTTCGGTAAAGACCGTAATCATAGCTAATTGGAAACTGGTGTGCTGGCTATTTAAAAGACAAAATCCACACTCATTGGACAAAGTTATGACCAATGAAATGGTACACTGTTAGTCATAAAACGTAATAGGATGAAAGAACTAATACACCCTGGCATGTTAGTACATAAATATATATATAGACTCACATAGCACACCACAAAATATAAACATTAGAGTGTGTGCTGCGAACATTAAAGAAAGAGGAAATAACAAATGACTAAAGGTAACGATAGGGGCATAAAATACTCTCATAGATTAAGTGTAAAAGTGTAAAACACATACCAAAATGCACGAACCACCTAGCATATAAATGTGTATGGATGTATAAGCAATGTAAAATATATGTAATTAAACTGATATATAATTTTACATACAGAAGCATATATATATATATATGAAAAAGGTAAAGGTATATCTGTACATGCCTATAATACATATATATATATATAAATGTATAATATCGCTAAAACAATATACAACTAGCTGAGTGTGGCCTGCTGGGATAACTACAACTCAAACACAAACATAGCAATAATATGTTATGTTTATATTTATATTTACTCCGTTATATTTAGCGTAAGGATCCCTATCTAGTGAGAGTTTAGACCTCAAATGCGTATCAATGTACATGGGTAACAGTGACCCATTTTGGTATGTGTTTTACACTTTTACACTTAATCTATGAGAGTATTTTATGCCCCTATCGTTACCTTTAGTCATTTGTTATTTCCTCTTTCTTTAATGTTCGCAGCACACACTCTAATGTTTATATTTTGTGGTGTGCTATGTGAGTCTATATATATATTTATGTACTAACATGCCAGGGTGTATTAGTTCTTTCATCCTATTACATTTTATGACTAACAGTGTACCATTTCATTGGTCTTAACTTTGTCCAATGAGTGTGGATTTTGTCTTTTAAATAGCCAGCACACCAGTTTCCAATTAGCTATGATTACGGTCTTTACCGAAACATGTTAGCGGAACAACTTTGGTAACACTGTTATGCTGGATCCCCCTATCTTTTCATTTTTTATCCCAAGCGGAACTCAATAAAGACTTTGTTTTTAACTGCAGCCTGGATATCATTTCTTTCGTTTGATATATATATATATATATATATATATATATATATATATATATATATATATACAGAAAAAGACAAACAATTTTAATTTTTAAAATTTGCATGAAGAAAATGGGTCATCATGCAAATCTCTGCCTGTGAGCGCATGATAAACTGTTCTCGTCAAACAGAGCGATCACTGATCTGATGCTGTTGTCAGAAATACCACTCACTGCAGGCCACGAATGGGCAGCACTTGCAAAGCTGCATGGAAATGCCTGCTATATCACCATGAATGTGGTGGTAACCAGGAAGTAACAGGCAGTAACAGAATTATATCTGTATAGTCAGGTGACCACTGTGGTAACAGTGATCACCTTGAAAGAAAGAAGTGCTTTTATTTCTGTACTGCTACAAAAGGGCCCCTCTAGTTTATATTATAATTCACATTTGTATTCCCTTGATGACAGTTTAGTATGGTGATCACTGTAACTACAATGGTCACTTGACCATTTTCAATATTATTTACTTAAATCCAAACAAAAATATATATATTTTTTGTAAATTTTTGTTGCAGCTTTCTCATATACCATGAAATATAACAATAATAATGGTATACTCTGAATCTTCTAGATCTGCATAAAACACACACACACACATATATATATATATACAGTATCTCACAAAAGTGAGTACACCCCTCACATTTTTGTAAATATTTTATTATATCTTTTCATGTGACAACACTGAAGAAATGACACTTTGCTACAATGTAAAGTAGTGAGTGTACAGCCTGTATAACAGTGTAAATTTGCTGTCCCCTCAAAATAACTCAACACACAGCCATTAATGTTTAAACTGTTGGCAACAAAAGTGAGTACACCCCTAAGTGTAAATATCCAAATTGTGCCCAATTAGCCATTTATCCTCCATAGTGTCATGTGACTCGTTAGTGTTACAAGGTCTCAGGTGTGAATGGGGAGCAGGTGTGTTAAATTTGGTGTTATCACTCTCACACTCTTTCATACTGGTTACTAGAAGTTCAACATGGCACCTCATGGCAAAGAACTCTCTGAGGATCTGAAAAAAAGAATTGTTGCGTTACATAAAGATGGCCTAGGCTATAAGAAGATTGCCAAGAACCAGAAACTGAGCTGCAGCACGGTGGGAAGGCCATACAGCGGTTTCACAGGACAGGTTCCACTCAGAACAGGCCTCGCCATGGTCGACCAAAGAATTTGAGTGCACATGCTCAGCGTCATATCCAAAGGTTGTCTTTGGGAAATAGATGTATGAGTGCTGCCAGCATTGCTGCAGTGGTTTAAGGGGTGGGGGGTCAGCCTGTCAGTGCTCAGACCATACGCCGCACACTGCATCAAATTGGTCTGCATGGCTGTCGTCCCAGAAGGAAGCCTCTTCTAAAGCTGATGCACAACAAAGCCAGCCTGCAAACTGTTTTCTGAAGGCAAGCAGACTAAGGACATGGATTACTGGAACCATGTCCTGTGGTCCAATGAGACCAAGATAAACTTATTTGGTTCAGATGGTGTCAAGCATGTGTGGCAGAAACCAGGTGAGGAGTACAAAGACAAGTGTGTCTTGCCTACAGTCAAGCATGCTGGTGGGAGTGTCATGGTCTGGGCCTGCATGAGTGCTGCTGGCACTGGGGAGCTACAGTTCATTGAGGAAACCATGAATGCCAACATGTACTGTGACATACTGAATTAGAACATGATCCCCTCCCTTCAGAGTATTCAGTATTCCAGCATGATAATGACCCCAAACATACCTCCAAGACGACCACTGCCTTGCTAAAGACGCTGAGGGTAAAGGTGATGGACTGGCCAAGCATGTCTCCAGACCTAAACCCTATTGAGCATCTGTGGGGCATCCTCAAACAGAAGGCGGGGGAGCACAAGGTTTCTAACATCCACCAGCTCTGTGATGTTGTCATGGAGGAGTGGAAGAGGACTCCAGTGGCAACCTGTGAAGCTCTAGTGAACTCCATGCCCAAGAGGGTTAAGGCAGTGCTGGAAAATAATGGTGGCCACACAAAATATTGACACTTTGGGCAATCAGTTTAGACATTAATGGCTGTGTGTTGAGTTATTTTGAGGGGACAGCAAAGTTACACTGTTATACAGGCTGTACACTCACTACTTTACATTGTAGCAAAGTGTAATTTCTTCAGTGTTGTCACATGAAAAGATATAATAAAATATTTACAAAAATGTGAGGGGTGTACTCACTTTTGTGAGATACATATATATATATATATATATATATATATATATATAGAGAGAGAGAGAGAGAGAGAGAGCATGTGTGAGTTACTCACTGATATATGACTTTAAAATAGATAATTTTGTCTGTTGTATCCCCATCTTAACTGAAAATATGAGTAAAATAGTGATAAGCTATGTAAAAAGGAGACAATAGCACAAATTAATCTCTCAGTGGGGATATGAGTGAGTGAAAGAGATTTTGTCTGTAAAATAGCTGCTTGTGCTTATTCAAATACCTACCCCAGCTAAAGATAGATAATCCCTTTATTTACCATTCCCCAGTTTTGCATAATCAACCTCTGTGATTACCTTGTATCTAAGCCTCTGTAGACTGCCTTATTATCTCAGATCTTTTGACAGAATTTCATTTCAGGCAATTAGTGCTGACTCTTAAATAACTCCACGTGCATGAGCACAAAACTATCTATAGCCACACATGTACTAACACCCTCTAGCTATGAAAAACTTTCAAATGAATTCAGATAAGTGGCAGCCTTCAAGGGCTTAGAAATTAGCATATGAGTCTACCTAGGTTTAGCTTTCAAATAAGAATACCAAGAGAACAAACCAAATTTGATGATAAAAGTAAATTGGAAAGTTGTTTAAAATTGAATTATGAAAGTTTAATTTGGACTTAAACAAATTTTATAGTACCGTGTACCTTTAAATCTGCTTAGCATGGGGGGCGGAGCCGGGAGCTTCATAGAGATGGAGGTGTAGGTTTGGAGCTCCGCAAAACACTGCTTATCAAACAGTTGCAAAGGGCATAAATTTATTTGCTGCTGCTTTAAAAACCTAAGGGAAGAGGTAATGAAGGAAAGGTGAACCCAAAAACTTAAGACCGGGAACCGAGCTGCACATTGAACGCTGTGAAACTCAAGGAGCAAAGTATGAAGCGTTAGCTAGGCGGAGTGATCCGCCATCTTGCCCACGCGGTCAGCAACTACTCAGAAGCAAAGACTTCAAGCCGCATACACGGCATCTAGAACATACTCGCCACATAAACGTGGAGATCGGACCAAGAAGAAACGGAATGACCGACAGGGTAAGAGAAAGGAGCGGTGGTTATTAACTTTGGGAGCGCGGTCGCGGACCGCCCCAGAACAAGCAATAATAAATAAATGGCGTAGTGCCGCGTACACACAGCAGACACCACATGCTTGTAGGAGAGGTTGCTAAAGAGAGACATAAAACTGGGGAGCCACTTGGGTGCTGCAACAGTATTAATGCAAGCGAATTAGGAGATGGAGGAATGGCATAATAGAGGAACTCCTTTACATGACACCTAAGTCCCCGCTCAAAGGCAGAGTATTAAGCGACCTATTTACTGGCATACAGCAGAAGACGCAGCAAATCTATGGGTGGATGTGTCAGTGCTGCGCCACAGAAACATAGTTAGCTCCAAGTCAAAAGACTATCTACTCAAATACTAATAGGTGACCTGCTGCATTAGGATACGATATAGCTGCCCCTCCACAGCTTACCAAATAAATACATATCCTTAGAAGCTATCTTTATAAAACAAGAGATTAATGTATTTAACAAGAAACCGCTTTGAGGCTGAAGATATGACTGCAAGCATGATGCATAAGGTGCAATGCTAACAGGCGCAAGATCCCAGGTCCCATTAAACACAACGATGCTACATCCTGACAAGTATAATAACTATGTATAATCTGTGTGCTGCAGAATAGCCTGCCTTAACAACAAATTCCTACATAGCGATTAATCTATCCAAGGAAACTAAGGATACAAAAGGCATACACCTTGCTTAAGATTTACAGGTTTACATCACTTAATTCACAAAAAAAGAGACTATAAACGCTGACACTCATCTGTCAACTAATAACTTACCACCGCACCGGGTGACATATATTAGCCAATATGACAGCTAGAAAGCACACTAAATCCTCTCAAGGACTTAAAACTCCAACAGCAACTATGTTTTTTAAACCAGTAAAAGAGAAGGCTATAGAGGCAATCAACAGCGAAGCAGATGAAGAGGTGGATTCTGATACAGACTCACAAATCCAGGTAGATGATTCTACCCCCGCTACAAAAGCTGACCTCAAGACACTGGTATCAAAGCAAGATATCAACCAGAACTTTGACAAGTTGTGGGAAAAAATCGACACATTTCAAAGCACTATAACCAACAGTCTAGCAGAAATTAAGCAAGATGTTATAGACCTAGGCTCTAGAGTGGCGATCCTAGAAGACGCTGACACTTCAGTAACAGAAGATCTCTCTAACTTCAAGCAGCAACTTACTGCACAACAACAAGAGGTTATGGAAATGCAAGACAAACTAGAAGATCTTGAAAATAGAAGCCGAAGATGTAACCTAAGGCTGAAAGGAATACCTGAATCTGTTACAGCAGAAGAATTACATATCTATCTACATCAGCTCTTCCAAGCCATAACGGGAGAAGGGGGCGACGAGAAATTCCAAATGGAAAGAGCACACAGAGCACTTCGTGCCAAACCAAAAGAGGGAGCCCCACCTAGAGACGTCGTGGTCAAGTTTTTTAGATTCCCAGAAAAAGAGGAGATCCTGACAGCAGCACGGAAAAATCCCACATTCAAATTCCAAGGTTCGGTGATCCAGTTCTACCAGGACCTCTGTCTCAAGACGCTGCAGAGAAGAAGCGGTTTGAAACCTCTCACCACTATCCTGAGGAAACACCAAATCAGATATAGATGGGGATTCCCCTTTAATCTATACATCATACATAATGGCAGACCTCTAAGTCTTAGAGAACCGGATGAGATTCCAGCAATTTGTAGCAAACTACACTTGGAGATCCCAGATCTACCGCAAAGCAACCATGATGAGGATACCGAGCAGCAGACATCTAGACACAACCACCTACAAAAACCAAAATGGACAAAAGTCACGAAGAAGAAAACCAAAACATGACATCTTTATCCAATACAAGTTCGGAGATTCCAGGGACTGGACTGAAGCAGTATGTCCCATCAAACACCTTGTGGAGACATAAGTAATCAAGGTTTAGTATCACACCCCTAGACAAAGGCTGACGGGGGTGGGAACTGTGAGTAATATGTTCAAATTAACTCTGACTATTGATCGTGCCCAAATCTACCACGTTGGCAGTGGGTGTCGATATTGATACATCAATCCATCGGATTTATGGTGGAGGAGACAATTAGGGACCCAGAAGGGAGGTATCTGATAGTAAGAGGAAGACAACAAGACAAGCAAATTATTCTATGCAACATATATGCACCTAACGAGACACAGATATCTTTTTTTGCACACATATCTCATCTACTGACCCAATGGTCACAAGCCAGGATACTCCTAGGAGGCGATTTTAATATATCAATGTACCCATACCAAAATACAGAACAGACTAAATTGACACACAAACAACTAAGACATAATTCTATGATTAAGAAAATAAAGGAGATTTTTTTATCCCACAATATTATAGATTCATGGGATACCTTATATGGTAAAACATCTGACTATACCTACTATTCTCACGCACACAAAAAATACTCCAAATTAGACTATGTTTATGTAAGCCAAATCTTGATACCAGACTTGACATCCTCCACCATACACGCCTGTGCTTGGTCAGATCACTCCATAGTCCAAATTCACATTAAAGACACCTATCATGTTAGTGCGGCACGTTCATGGAACTATGACCCTATGATATTGCAAAAACCAGGCACACACGAATCTATTTTACAGAACATGTCAGAATATTGGACAATGAACGAGGGAACCACATCTAACCCTATCAACACATGGGCGGCACACAAACCCTTCATTAGAGGATTGCTAATCAAAGAAAAAGTGGCCCTAAACAAGATTAATAGAAAGCAAATAGATTTACTACAAACTCAAATAGATACCCTTACTAAAACTCACCAACTGAACCTATCAGCCACAGTATTCCAAGAACTACAAGCCAAAAGACTAGAATTATCAGAGATTATGAACAGGGCATCTCTCAGAGCAGCTCATAGATTGAAATCACAGTACTTCATTTATTCCAATAAACCTGATAAGTACTTAGCCCACAAACTCAGGGAACAGACAAAATCATTTTCCATACCAGTTTTACAGACACAAGACGGAACTAATACCTCTAATCCACAAGTAATAGCGGATACTTTTGCACAATATTACGCAGGTCTTTATGACGGAGAAAAAACAAGTAAAACTAACCAAACCAAACTGTTACTACACAAATTTTTAGATGACGCTAATTTAAGTCCAATAGACGAAGCCACCCGAGACGAATTAAATGCAGAGGTGTCGACCAGGGAGGTCCTATTAGCCATTAAAGAACTTAAGCCTGGAAAGGCAGCAGGTCCGGATGGTTTCCCAGGGGAATATTATAAACTTTTTAAATCTACTTTAATCCCGCACGTTGTAACTTTTTGTAATGATATTCTACAAGGTAAGACAATCCCAAAAGAAATTCTGCAAGCAAAAATAGTAGTGATCCCTAAGCCGGGGAGGAATCCCAAATTATGTCAGAGCTATAGACCTATATCACTAATCAATCAGGATATCAAGATCTTTACTAAAATTTTAGCAAACAGGCTTAAACTACATTTACCAACTTTGATCCATCCGGACCAGGTAGGATTTATCTCAGGTAGAGAGGCCCCCGACAATATCAGATGCACGATCTCCCTGGTCGACTACCTAACTAGGACACGAACGCCTTCTCTGGTCCTGTCATTGGACGCGGAGAAGGCGTTCGACAGAATAGATTGGGATTTTATGTTTGAAGTGCTACACAGGTTAGGGTTTATTGGCTCATTTGTTCAGGCTATTAGGAGTATATACTCATATCCCACAGCTTACATCCGAGCGGCAGGTTATCAGTCTAGGGGAATTGATATTCGTAACGGTACAAGACAAGGGTGTCCCTTGTCGCCGCTTTTATTTGCTATCTGTATTGAGCCATTGGCAGCGATGATTAGATTAACTCCAGAGATACACGGAGTTCTGATAGGTAGAGAGGAATTCAAATTATCTTTATTCGCAGATGATATCCTTCTCACCCTATCCAATCCAATGACGTCTTTACCCCACCTATATCGAGTCCTAAAGGACTATGCCGACATATCAGGGTATAAGATCAACCAAGAGAAATGTGAAGCGATTCCTATCGCTCTCCCTTCCCACACTAGAAAGCTCCTTGAAATTAATTTTTCGTTCGAATGGGCCAAGGAAGCAATAAAATATCTAGGAATCCGGTTGTCTAACGCTATTCCAGACCTCTACAAACTAAACTATGTCCCACTATATAAATCTATTAGAAAAGAGATCAACAAGTGGAGAACAGGGGGTTTCTCTTGGTACGGACGTCTATCTACTGTTAAAATGAACGTTCTCCCGAGGTTACTATATTTATTCAGGGCCCTGCCGATTAAGATTCCCATACCAGAACTCAATAAACTCCAAGTAGACTTGATTAAATTTATAAGAGGGAACAAAAAAGCTAGGATACCATCACAAATACTACAGCAACATAGACAACTAGGAGGGGTTGGGGTACCCAACTTGCTTAATTACTATCAAGCGCCGAGATTAGCACAAACAACACTGCTGGGCAATCCACAAACAGATTTGGTATGGGTGAAAGTAGAGTCCAAGATAGCAGAATATAACCACTCAGACGATATACTTTGGGGGCGTCCAGGGGACAGACTTGGGTTGGATGGGGTTTCGAAACTTACAGGTGAGATGATGTCCATGTGGCACTCAGTGACCACTGCCCTAAAATTATTCCCACAAGACTCACTGTTGAGACCTCTGCGAACTCTATTAGATAGAGACTCTCATAAGCTGATCAATAAATGGGTGAACAAAGGACTCTATAGGGTAGCAGACTTTCTACACAAGGGTAAAATAGCCACACACCATCAGTTACAAGACAAACTATTACCAGAAAAATTGCCATGGTTTTTATACCTACAAATAGCATCAGCTATTAATAAATATCTACCTCAACAATCTAGACAGACGTTGACGACACTAGAAAAGCTAAGTGGCTCTGGATCCCGACTTAAAAAACTAATCTCCATTATATACATCTCACTGCAAGAAGCTAAACACACTGACAAATCCCCACTAATGGAAAAATGGGACAGAGATACTAATGCTACACATTCCAAAGAGGACTGGACAGAGATTTTTTATAAATCAGGCAAAGGTATGATCAGTGCGGACTTTAAAGAAAACTGTATTAAAACTACCTTTCGATGGTACCTTACCCCGATAATCACATCACATTACACTCAAAATGGTAGGAAAAATTGCTATAGAGGCTGCAACGAGATAGGGACGTATAGTCATATGTGGTGGGATTGCCCACACGTTCAGCAAATTTGGTCTAAACTATCCCAACTATTGAGCGAGGTGCTCTCCGAAAACATCACCCTAACAATAACTCAAGCTTTGCTGAATGAACATATCACACCTTTTAACTCAGCCACAAACACATTCATACACACTTTATGCACTGCCACTAGGATTTGTGTGGCCCGATACTGGAAGGTGGGGGTGCCCTCCTGGGGGGAGGTACTGGAGAAAATCAAGATAACATACTCACTCTCTGAATCAGCATCACTGATACAAGCCAATCATGACCAATTCTTAAAAGTCTGGAATTACTGGATATTAGGGGGACACTGATTAAGCACATCTGGGGAATTTGACTAGGACACAACTTTGAGTTCAAGACAGGACTGGATACATTTAGAGAATCAAAAGGCGACAGTGGAGGGTAGGGATTTATGCAGGCCGACTGCAGACGGGGCTCTCTCTTCCCGGATCGGCGTCTGAAGCAAGGCTGAAGCAGGCAAGTAGATGTTTAACACTTTATCGAGTGGGGGGGATGTTGATTTATAGTTTATTGTTATACAATAAGAGGGTAATAGATATTGGGAAATGTTTTAATAGAATGCAATTGAGTGGAGCGGGGACTGAAGGGTTGCCATGTATATTTTCAATGTCCACAGAAATTGGTGATGTGCCTCACCCTTTGGTCTCTGTAGTTCTTACCGATTGTATGATTAATCACACTGTTTGATAAATATCTCCATGCTCAGACAAAAGCGTTTGGACATTCCACAGTTTTTCTGGTTCAGCAAACCAATCTGTGGCAACCTACTATGAACTTTTACCTAATGGACCCTCACCAGAGAAATAGAGGGAAGAGTTGGAGAATTACAAATAGGACAAATTATGCAATATGTGATGTATCTATTATTCTTTGTTTATTTTATTTTTACAATAAAAATCATTTCAACTAAATCTGCTTAGCATAGGGGTCTGAAAAAGAGATTAAAGAACGATTTAGAGTATATTTTTGCTAATACAATTATATATAAAAATGTTTTACCAGATTTTGAAATTCACTCTAATGTATTTCAAATTCAACTTTTACGTTACCGAGTAACGCCCAGAGTAGAAATATTTTTATAAGAAAAATATAAACTGTAGAAGAAGAAGATATATGAAAGTTATATAAAGTTACGACATGAAAGTTGTGAAAATAACATATTAAAAAAATATTTCTTATTCATTCAATAAATATTTTAGAATTCCTGGTCTATACAATATGTTAATGGTGAGGAATAACTAAAGTTAAGTTGCCTGTAGAAGATGAAAGATAAGATGGGCATATCCTATCATCAATCAAAATCTATTTTTTACTGTTTATTTTTCATACATCTGTTTCAAATATAAGAAATATTTGATTCCAAGCTCTTGCATGCATCTATCAATGGATATGAAAAAATAAAATAAACAATTAAAGGTGCATAATGGATACAGATCTGAACAAACTATGTTTCTGCAAGTAATGTGTTTTCTTGCACACTCCCTATATATAGTAATTATAGTATATACATAAACTAGTAAAGGAAATAATGAGCCAAATTACAAATATAGGGGCAACAGAGGAATTATAACAGGAACAAGCAGAGGTTTTAAGGACAATTTTCCAATATCCAGGACACAAATTGGCAGATGCAGGTGTTATGGTTTCACTACCAGCTTGTTACAGGGGCTGTGGCACCATTATCTCAATAATGGTATAGGCAATCAAGAGCCAACCTCAGGGTAGAGAATTCTGCAACATAGGGCCCTGACAAAGAGCTAGATTATGAGTGGAGAGCTATTTAGCTCTCCGCTATCTTGTTAACATCGTTAGAAGGAGGCTTTTTACGTGCATGTGCAAAAACTCAAGTTGCGCAAACATTTAGTGCATCACTCCTAATCTAGCCCAAAACTGAGTAAAGCAGGTCTTAAAGAAATTTCTGAAACATTACTGAACACATAAATCTTTTAATTTCACTATATATATACTGTATATATTTTTATATATATATATATATATATATATATATATATATATATATAAATATATATATATATATATATATACTGTATATATATATATATATATATATATATATATATATATATATATATATATATAGAGAGAGAGAGAGAGAGAGAGAGAGAGAGAGAGAGAGAGAGAGGGAGAGAGAGAGATATGTATGATGGGCTTTACTAAAATGTTTGCCATTTTTTATTTTTTTCTTCTATGTAATTGACATTTTTGGCTGATGAAAACTCTTCAGGAGTTAATAACTATTAAAAATTATTACCAGTTTTCTTAATATAACTTTCCAAGTGCACTTTAAATTTTGGACAGTATTTTGGAACTGTCCTATTTGTTATAAACTTTTGAATACTAAAAAAATGCACTTATAAATATTGTGTAAATTATTTTTAGTCTTACAACAGATAATGCCATTTATATAATTCTATGTAGATTTCACTTTAATAAAGTTTAGATTGCTTTAACTAGCAATAAAGTAACTAATACATGAACTTTATAGGTATATAGAGATACATATCAAACTATTAACAAAATGTCTGGAATGGAATGCCAATGCTCTAGGGCTCTTGTAATTTTGTTAATATATAAAAAGTAAAAAAAATAAAGCCAAATTATTTTTGCTCTTCTTATTATTAAATAATAGGCAACATGGCGGTGCTGTCCTCCTTTTCAGGGTCCAGTGATTTGATAACTTTATCTCAAAAGTAGTTCTTCTTGGCTACAATGGTTTTCGCAACACCTCAGAGGTAAAACAACCAAATAGTGCAATACAATTAAACATGGAGTGTGCACTAAATGGAAAGTACTCACAGAAGTATGTGAAGAATATTCATTTATTCAAAAAGAGCCGGAACAACAGCTATCTTGTAGACTATCAGCTCAATAAAACATATGTTAAAAGCTCAAATTAGTTTAAACATGTATAGAAGTGTATAGAACTGCAAAATTACATGTATTCAATCAATGAACATTATGAATTATTAATATAAGAAATACCTATTATATGTAAGAATAGATATCTCGTATCTTGTCATCATTTAACTTTGCACTGTAAAAATGACCTATAGCATTTTAATGAGACTAAAGTGTTGTAAGTTACAAAGTTAACCTATAAACAAAACTTGTTCCTTACCCTGTATCTGATGTTGTATTGCTGAAATTTGAAACAAAGAGCATGACATTGTAATTTCTCTCAAAAGCTGTTATCCATTTAGAAGAACCATTACATTGTCTGCTCTAGTTATGACTGTGTGGAAAGTATATGTTGGATTTGTCCATTAGTAATATAGAACTCCATTTCAGTCTTTTGAAAAAGTAATATAAAAACATTCCTGCTTGAGTTACATATGCAATGGAACACCAGCATTTCCTACACTTGTCAGCCATATTTTATGTGTAGTAAGTATGGTTTGTGTGAAAAATAATGATAGATAGACCAGACAGGTAGATAGATGTTTGTATGGGGTACTTGTAAAGCGTGGCTAATGACCCGTAAGGGTCTCAAGGCGCTGCTCATTTTATCGACCTCGGAAAGATGAATGGTTGAGTGGACCTCGCCAGGGATCAAACCTGCAACACTTGGGTTGCTGCAGAGCTCAGCCACAGTGCCTTAGCATGCTGAGCTATCTGTCCGACCTATACAGATAGATAGATAGATAGATAGATAGATAGATAGATGATAGATAGATAGATAGATAGATAGATATACAGTAGGTGTGTGTGTTTGTGTGGGGGGGAGTGTTTGTGTACTATTTATAGAACTGAAAACAAAATGATACAACTGATAAAATTATTTGCTAAGAATTATTGGGGGAAAACCAACATTTTACTTTGAACAACAATCAAACGCAATAGATTCTAAAATAGTTTATATGAAAAAGATGTTACCTATTTTTTTAGGATTTGGAAATACTCATAAAAATCCTATTCTAGGTATGCAAATTCAATTCTGGCATTAAAGCATTTTCTTTTTTTTTCTTTTCAATTATGTTTTGACTAATGTGTCTTTCACATGTAATTCAATGAAAGCAAATGTATTATCAGATTCAATTGCCTTAAAGACATACATAGTTTTATTGCATGATATATTAAAAGCACTTACAGCAAACCCACAGGGCTTTTGAAACTGTAATATGTAGAACTTTTATCTATATTTTTTATCTGTGCATTTGACATAATTTATATTTTACTATACAGAATATTATGTATACAGAACACTTGTAGTTTTGCAAAGGTTAGAGGTTGGAGTTATAAAACGTATTTTAAATTTTTATTAAAATGTTAGATAATTTAGTAATTATTCAGATCAGAAATGTTAAACACAGCATTTTGTCTGTTCTCTGTGTTGCATTAGTGCCTGATATGTATCCTCTAAATATACTTTATAACAGATATATTTTTAATCCTACAGTGGTAAAATTGTTAAGGTTTTTTTGGGGGAGTTTGAAGCAAGCTGGAATCCAATTGAAGGAAAACCCAGAAACAAATAAATTTGGGTTCTCAGAGTAGGATGGAAAGGTAAGCAAAACCAAGAGGAGTAGCCTGGGATAAGGCAGAAGAAGAGTCAGAGGGGCCGCTGTAGCGTATCATGGCCGACAGACATCACTGAACGCCGACAGCATACGCTGTCAGAATTTAACATTGCACAAGCAGTTCTGGTGAACTGCATGTGCAATGCCCCCCCCTACAGTTTCGCGGCCAATTGGCCGCTAGCAGGGGGTGTCAATCAGCGCGATCATATAGGATCAGACGGATTGCAGACCGCAGCCTCAGAGGCAGCGGACCAGTTATGGAACAGCGGTCTTGATAAATCGGCCCCAGAGTGTACAGTCAGAGGTCAAAGCCAGGAGGTCAGTCCAAATAACAAAGTACCAAGGGTTAAACCAGAAAGAATAGCCTGTAAAGATATTCAAGGGTCCAGAAACTAGAAAACAATAGATAAAGAAGGGCAGGTAAAATGCATGTTATGGGGACATACAGGTATTCACAGATAAGTGCAAGAGGGTAACAATTTTAATAGTTTGAATCTATATAATTCTTTGATGTTTTCGTTTAACCCAGGTAATGGATACATTTGCCCAAAAGGTATTAGTGATCCAGATCAATTTGACAGTCATATGGGTTTCTATGGGGTAACTAATCTGCCCCTATTTTAGGGAAAAATAAACCATAAAAGACCTGATAGGAGCATATGAGTGACTGCAATTGACACATATTTCAACAGTGTGAGGAGGGAGAACTGATGCTACTTGTAAACCAATTAACTAGAGGATTATAATGACATAGCCAATGTAAACCCAATATTATGGGAAATAAGGGACCCACGACTATACCAAATTGCAGATTTTCATTATGTTTATTGCCCATAGTAACTATGAGTTGCATAGTTTCCATTAAGACCGAACCAGAATTAATCATACTACCATCTATCATATGAAGGAAAAATGGCATATATTTCTTTTGATTGGGTATTCCCAATGTCTGTACCTTTGTGTCAATGAAACATTCAGCTGTTTCAAAATCAATCTATTATGGCAGAATTTAAAAAGAACGTGTTTTTCCACTGTAAGAATTAGGCGATAAATGTTGGGCAGGAGGTAGTGAAGAGGAGAAATATTGGATTTAACTTCTGTCTTCTTGTTACATACTGGACAATTGCATAGGTCCATGGAGTGTCCAGATAGAGGACTTTGGATAAGACCAATGTGCATTGGGTTCCCCTGTTTCCATAGCAAACGTATTAGTTGCAGAGGGAAGAGATTAAAAAGTCTCCTGTGGTTGCTGAAGGTTCCAGCTGGGTTACTCAGGAGATCATATTTTCCAGAGAAGAAAGAGGGCCAGCTAATCTTTTAAGGTTTTAGAAATTCCAATTTGAAATAGATCTAGCAGAGTTGGTTCATTGCAAGTATTGTCAGAATAAACGTGGTTGTACTAATCTTATATTGTGTCCTTAGGCGTGTATTTATACTTAATTTAAGATTGTGATTGCCCATTCTCAATATTCATATTTCCATAATATTGCGATCATGTTTTTGTGTTTTCATATTTCCCAATATTGCGATCGCGTTTGTAATATTCATATTTCATAATATTGCTATCACAATTGCGCAATCATGATTCACTTATAATATCGTGATCACGCTGTAGCAAACGTGTTCTGTAATTATTTAAATCAACAGTATATCTATAACTATATCTACAAGCTCAAAAACGTGACTGCAATGTTGTGAAATATGGAAACGCGATTGCAATATTGAGAAATATAAATATTGCAATCACTGATGCACATTCTTAATATTATGGAAATATGAATATTAAGAATGTGCAATCACAGTCTTAAATTAAGTAAAAATACACACCTAAGGACATAATAGAAAATTAGTACAATTAAATTTACAGTTTACATACATATTGTAACTTTATACTATACAATACATTAAACAATGTATGTACATATATCATATACCCACAATTCCCCCAGATCGTTTAGGTGTATTATTGATATGTTTAATTAACTATTGTATTGTAAGAACAGGTGTTGAGTTTCAGGGGACACATGTAAATTGTATTGTCATACAGTACTGTTTTAAGAGATCATTTCCATTACACCTTCGATGTAGGTAGCAATGCTGCTTTGAATATATCAAAGCAGCATTGCCACCCACTGAAAGGTATGGTAAGAAATCTCTCGGTGATGCTGCCTTTAAACATTACTGTCGGCCCTTTTGAATATTTCGATGGCTTTGCCGACATCCCTTTCGAATATCTTGCCGCCTCATGGCACTTTTGAAGTACCAGTAATTTAACCAGAGAATCTTTTTGGAAGAAGCAAGACTGGTTAAGGAGAGGAGAAGAAACAATAGCAGAAACTGTGGAAGTAGAGCTTGCTACAACAGGTAAACCGAGTCGCTGGGAAGGAGAGAAGGAGCTGTAATTGCTTCAGTACCAGGGGTTAAACCAGTAAGCCTAGCCTGTAAGGATAGAAATGGGTAAGGAAGCCAGAAAGCAACAGATAAAGCAGGGCAAGTAAAAATCAGGTAATGGGGACACACAGGTAACTGAAAGTGAGTAAGTCCAAGCATCAACTGAGAGTAGGCAGGGAGATTTATAGGATCATTAGTGGTGCTTGCGTGGCATGTACTGGCTTTAGCGCTAGAAGAAGACTAGAAGACTAGAGGTACTGAGGGAAATTAATGCAGCTATTCTTCTCCTGTGCGCTACACTGGTTGGATTAAAGAAGTCAGTCTTCTGCCATGTGCTACACAGATCAGGGTTAGGCGTGTCCTTAGGCGTGTATTTATACTTAATTTAAGATTATGATTGCCCATTCTCAATATTCATATTTCCATAATATTGAGAATGCACATTCATGATCTCAATATTCATATTTTACGATATTGCGATCGTGTTTCCGTATTTTCATATTTCACAAAATTGCGATTGCGCTTGTATTATTCAAATTACATAATATTGCGATCATAATTGCACAATCACGTTTTACTTATATCATGATTGCACTGTAGCAAACATGTTCTGTAATAATTTATATCTATAGTATATCTATAACTATATCTACAAGCTCAAAAACGTGACTGAAATATTGTGAAATATGGAAACGCAATTGAAATATTGTGAAATATGAATATTGCGATCACTAATGCGTGTTCTCAATATTATGGAAATATGAATATTGAAAATCATAGTCTTAAATTAAGTACACATACACACCTAAGGACATAATAGAAGAATAGTACAATCATATTTACAGTTTACATACATATTGTAACATTATACTATACAATACATTAAACAATGTATGTACATACATCATATACCCACAATTCCCCCAGATCGTTTAGGTGTATTATTGATATGTTTAATTAAGTATTTTTTTCTAAGAACAGGTGTTGAGTTTCTGTTGATACATGTAAATTGTATTGTCATACAGTACTGTTTTAAGGGATCATTTACATAATAACTTTGATGTAGGTAGCAATGCTGCTTTGAATTTATCACTGACAGGTATGGTAAGACACCTTTCGTTGATGCTGCCTTTAAACAGTACTGTCAGCCCTTTTGTATATTTCAATGGCTTTCTCAACATCCCTTTAGAATATCTTGCCACCTCGTGACACTTTCAAAGTACCAGTAATTACACCAATCACCAGATAATCTTTCTGGAAGAGGCAAGGCTGGTTAAGGACTGTCAGAAAAAGAAACTATATCAGAAACTGTGGAAGTAGAGCTTGCTACAACAGGTATACTGAGTTGTTTGCAGATCCTGAAAAATTTGGGTGAGTTAGGGTAGTTGCATAGAAGGAACTGTAATTGATTCAGTACCAGGGGTTAAACCAGTAAGCATAGTCTGTAAGGATAGAAATGGGTAAGGAAGCCAGAAAGCAACAGATAAAGCAACAGATAAAGCAGGGCAAGTAACAATCAGGTAATGGGGACACACAGGTAACTGAAAGTGAGTGAGTCTGACTTAGGACAATCAGAATTTCAAAGCACCAACTAAGAGTAGGCAGGGAGATTTATATGATCATTAGTGGTGCTTACGTGATATGACTCTGTATGTACTGGCTTTAGCACTAGAAGAAGACTAGAAGACTAGAGGTACTGAGGGAAATTAACACAGATATTCTACTCCGGTGCTCTACACTGGTGGGATTAGATAAGTCATTCTTCTGCCATGTGCTACACAGATCAGGGTTAGCGTGGTCACTATACTCTTGCGGGCTATGCTGGTTGAAGTTAGCACAGCACTTCTTCCCCTGTGCACTACAAAAATCATGATGAGTGATGTCACTCTTCTCCTGTGAGCTACACAGGTAGGAGTTAGCGTGGCCATACACCGCCTACCAGTAAAATACTGACATGTTAAAAGATGCACAGTATCAAACACAAGAAATAAAATATGTACTGATAAAGCATTCTCATTTTTAAAATATATTGTTAAAAAGCATACCTTACCTAGGTAGGCTCTGGAGCAGCAATACACTACTGGTAGCTGGCCGCTAATTGGTCGATTAATTTGCCTGTTGTGTTGGATCACCCAATGGGTTCAGTTAACTCCCATTAGTGCATTGATGCAACTTCAACAAAGCATACCAAGAGAATGAAGGGAAAGCTGATAATAGAAGTAATTTGGAAAATAGTTTAAAATGAAATGCTCTAAAAATTAATTGAAAGAAAAGTTTGGGGTTTTATGTGCCTTTAACGACTTTTTGTACCAAATAAGGCCTAGTTTCCATTGAGGTGGTAAAGTTTGGAAACAGGTGGTCAAAACATTTAAGTCTAAGGAGAAATTTTATGCTGCCACCAGTTTCCAAACTTTGTCATCTCAATGATAGGCCTAAGTCTGTGTCCTCACAAAAACTTATTTTGGTTTAATGTTTCTTTGAAGATGCAGGGCACAGGATGTCCCTGTTCCAGATGGAATGTGTCATTTTAGAGACATATGACAAAAATATGAAAGTACCTATTTAGTAACAATGTAAAAATATTGAAAATTAAGTACTTCATTCTAAAAAATTTCGGCCTAGATTTGGAGTTTGGCGTTAGCCGTGAAAACCAGCGTTAGAGGCTCCTAACGCTTGTTTTAGGCTACCGCCGGTATTTGGAGTCACTCAAAATAGGGTCTAACGCTCACTTTTCAGCCGCGACTTTTCCATACCGCAGATCCCCTTACGTCAATTGCGTATCCTATCTTTTCAATGGGATTTTTCTAACTCCGGTATTTAGAGTCGTTTCTGAAGTGAGCGTTAGACATCTAACGACAAAACTCCAGCCGCAGGAAAAAAGTCAGTAGTTAAGAGCTTTCTGGCTAACGCCGGTTTATAAAGCTCTTAACTACTGTGCTCTAAAGTACACTAACACCCATAAACTACCTATGTACCCCTAAACCGAGGTCCCCCCACATCGCCGACACTCGAATAATTTTTTTTAACCCCTAATCTGCTGACCGCCACCTACGTTATCCTTATGTACCCCTAATCTGCTGCCCCTAACACCGCCGACCCCTGTATTATATTTATTAACCCCTAACCTGCCCCCCACAACATCGCCTCCACCTACCTACACTTATTAACCCCTAATCTGCCGACAGCAAAGCGCCGCCACCTACGTTATCCTTATGTACCCCTAATCTGCTGCCCCTAACACCGCCGACCCCTGTATTATATTTATTAACCCCTAATCTGCCCCCCTCAACGTCGCCTCCACCTGCCTACACTTATGAACCCCTAATCTGCCGACCAGACCTAAGCGCTACTATAATAAAGTTATTAACCCCTAA
This sequence comes from Bombina bombina, assembly GCF_027579735.1. Taxonomy (NCBI): domain Eukaryota; kingdom Metazoa; phylum Chordata; class Amphibia; order Anura; family Bombinatoridae; genus Bombina; species Bombina bombina. The sequence continues at coordinate 384,989,048 of NC_069499.1, forward strand.
TCCGCCTCACTAACCCTATAATAAATAGTATTAACCCCTAATCTGCCCTCCATAACATCGCCGACACCTAACTTCAATTATTAACCCCTAATCTGCCGACCGGAGCTCACCGCTATTCTAATAAATGTATTAACCCCTAAAGCTAAGTCTAACCCTAACACTAACACCCCCCTAAATTAAATATAATTTTAATCTAACGAAATTAATTAGCTCTTATTAAATAAATTATTCCTAATTAAAGCTAAATACTTACCTGTAAAATAAATCCTAATATAGCTACAATATAAATTATAATTATATTATAGCTATTTTAGGATTAATATTTATTTTTCAGGTAACTTTGTATTTATTTTAACCAGGTACAATAGCTAAAATAGTTAAAATAATTACAAATTTACCTGTAAAAGAAATCCTAACCTAAGTTACAATTAAACCTAACACTACGCTATCAATAAATTAATTAAATACAATTCCTACAAATAAATACAATTAAATAAGCTTGCTAAAGTACAAAAAATAAAAAAGAACTAAGTTACAAAAAATAAAAAAATATTTACAAACATAAGAAAAATATTACAACAATTTTAAACTAATTACACCTACTCTAAGCCCCCTAATAAAATAACAAAGCCCCCCAAAATAAAAAAAATGCCCTACCCTATTCTAAATAACTAAAGTTCAAAGCTCTTTTACCTTACCAGCCCTGAACAGGGCCCTTTGCGGGGCATGCCCCAAGAAGTTCAGCTCTTTTGCCTGTAAAAAAAAAAATACAATACCCAAGCCCCCCAACATTACAACCCACCACCCACATACCCCTAATCTAACCCAAACCCCCCTTAAATAAACCTAACACTAAGCCCCTGAAGATCTTCCTACCTTATCTTCACCATACCAGGTTCACCGATCCGTCCTGAAGAGCTCCTCCGATGTCCTGATCCAAGCCCAAGCGGGGGGCTGAAGAGGTCCATGATCCGGATGAAGTCTTCATCCAAGCGGGAGCTGAAGAGGTCCATGATCCGGATGAAGTCTTCTATCAACCATGGCATCTTCAATCTTCTTTCTTCCGGATCCATCTTGCAGACCTCCGACGCGGAACATCCTGCTGGCCCGACGGACTAACGACGAATGACGGTTCCTTTAAGGGACGTCATCCAAGATGGCGTCCCTCGAATTCTGATTGGCTGATAGGATTCTATCAGCCAATCGGAATTAAGGTAGGAATATTCTGATTGGCTGATGGAATCAACCAATCAGAATCAAGTTCAATCCGATTGGCTGATCCAATCAGCCAATCAGATTGAGCTCGCATTCTATTGGCTGATCGGAACGGAATTCTGATTGGCTGATCGGAACAGCCAATAGATTGCGAGCTCAATCTGATTGGCTGATTGAATCAGCCAATCGGATTGAACTTGAATCTGATTGGCTGATTCCATCAGCCAATCAGAATTTTTCTACCTTAATTCCGATTGGCTGATAGAATCCTATCAGCCAATCGGAATTCGAGGGACGCCATCTTGGATGACGTCCCTTAAAGGAACCGTCATTCGTCGTTAGTCCGTCGGGCCAGCAGGATGTTCCACGTCGGAGGTCTGCAAGATGGATCCGGAAGAAAGAAGATTGAAGATGCCGTTGATAGAAGACTTCATCCGGATCATGGACCTCTTCAGCTCCCGCTTGGATGAAGACTTCATCCGGATCATGGACCTCTTCAGCCCCCCGCTTGGGCTTGGATCAGGACATCGGAGGAGCTCTTCAGGACGGATTGGTGAACCTGGTATGGTGAAGATAAGGTAGGAAGATCTTCAGGGGCTTAGTGATAGGTTTATTTAAGGGGGATTTGGGTTAGATTAGGGGTATGTGGGTGGTGGGTTGTAATGTTGGGGGGCTTGGGTATTGTATTTTTTTTTTTACAGGCAAAAGAGCTGAACTTCTTGGGGCATGCCCCGCAAAGGGCCCTGTTCAGGGCTGGTAAGGTAAAAGAGCTTGTAACTTTTTAAATTTAGAATAGGGTAGGGAATTTTTTTATTTTGGGGGGCTTTGTTATTTTATTAGGGGGCTTAGAGTAGGTGTAATTAGTTTAAAATTGTTGTAATATTTTTCTTATGTTTGTAAATATTTTTTTATTTTTTGTAACTTAGTTCTTTTTTATTTTTTGTACTTTAGCGAGTTTATTTAATTGTATTTATTTGTAGGAATTGTATTTAAATAATTTATTGATAGTGTAGTGTTAGGTTAATTGTAGGTAGTTTATTTAATTAATTTATTGATAGTATAGTGTTAGGTTTAATTGTAACTTAGGTTAGGATTTCTTTTACAGGTAAATTTGTAATTATTTTAACTATTTTAGCTATTGTACCTGGTTAAAATAAATACAAAGTTACCTGTAAAATAAATATTAATCCTAAAATAGCTATAATATAATTATAATTTATATTGTAGCTATATTAGGATTTATTTTACAGGTAAGTATTTAGCTTTAATTAGGAATAATTTATTTAATAAGAGTTAATTAATTTCGTTAGATTAAAATTATATTTAATTTAGGGGGGTGTTAGTGTTAGGGTTAGACTTAGCTTTAGGGGTTAATACATTTATTAGAATAGCGGTGAGCTCTAGTCGGCAGATTAGGGGTTAATAATTGAAGTTAGGTGTCGGCGATGTTAGGGAGGGCAGATTAGGGGTTAATACTATTTATTATAGGGTTAGTGAGGCGGATTAGGGGTTAATAACTTTATTATAGTAGCGCTCAGGTCCGCTCGGCAGATTAGGGGTTAATAAGTGTAGGCAGGTGGAGGCGACGTTGTGGGGGGCAGATTAGGGGTTAATAAATATAATATAGGGGTCGGCGATGTTAGGGCAGCAGATTAGGGGTACAAAGGGATAATGTAAGTAGCGGCGGTTTACGGAGCGGCAGATTAGGGGTTAATAATAATATGCAGGGGTCGGCGATAGCGGGGGCGGCAGATTAGGGGTTAATAAGTGTAAGGTTAGGGGTGTTTAGACTCGGGGTACATGTTAGAGTGTTAGGTGCAGACGTAGGAAGTGTTACCGCATAGCAAACAATGGGGCCTTGTTTAGGAGCTGAACGCGGCTTTTTTGCAGGTGTTAGGTTTTTTTTCAGCTCAAACAGCCCCATTGTTTCCTATGGGAGAATCGTGCACGAGCACGTTTTTGAGGCTGGCCGCGTCCGTAAGCAACTCTGGTATCGAGAGTTGAAGCTGCGTTAAAAATGCTCTACGCTCCTTTTTTGGAGCCTAACGCAGCCTTTATGTGGACTCTCAATACCAGAGTTATTTTTATGGTGCGGCCAGAAAAAAGCCGGCGTTTTCGGGTCGTTACCGACAAAACTCCAAATCTAGCCGTTAGAATTTAAAATAAAAATAGCAATATTTTTACAACTAACTAAAATGAAAGGTATGATTTATGTCACACCATGTGTTCTATGGATAGGAGATTATCTGCTCATGCAACTTGCATCATTTAAAACCTTAGCATATGAGGACCACACATATCTGGCACATAACTGCCACCCAGGAAGATGAATATTTCATACATTAAGTGACTCTGCTGTTTCCAGGTGCAAATGTATGTGTATATACAAAACACACTAACTTACCTCACAGGCTTATTTGTGTGCATAAAGCAAAGTAGTAACATTTCCAATATTTTAATTTATATTAAAGTTACATTAGAAAGTTTGGTATGTTGGTTTGTAATTACACTTTTAATATAAATTAAAAAAACACATTATAAATCATTACCATCATGATAATTTTGTATTGTTCATACTGTATGTTACATTTCTTAAGGAGAAAAAAAATTTGTCTAGAATTTACTTTTACCGGCTTACCTGTTCATTTTCTTACCTCAGAAGAATTTTCACCAGCATAAAAATATTTCCTTATAATTTTGGTGTCCATCAAAATTGCTATAACCTATTATGGGCTAGATTATAAGTGGAGTGCTAATTTATTGCGCACCCCAAATGGGCAAATTTGCCCATTTGCTGACGTGCAATAAATAACCAGCTATTGCAAGTGGCTGGTCATTACAAGTGGCTGGTTATTGCTACTGTGAGCTTGCAGCAGCAATTAGCTCTCTGAAAATTAACCAGAGGACAGTTTTCTTAATTTTTTAAATGTCTCCCAATTGCCAGAAATTTCAGTGTATTCCTCTTTATTAAAAAATAAAAATGCTAGCATTTTTATTTTTTAATAAAGTAACTGCATAAAGCAGTTATAAGGAGCTAACATTGCTGGGTGTGGGGTGTTTGAAAAAAAAAACTGCACTGGAAAGGGCCTTTACATAGCAGTCTATGGGGACTGTGTTTGTACTGTAAATATATATGTATATGCTTATATACATATATATGTGTTAATATGTGTATATATTCATATATATTTACATCTGCTTCTCATCACTGCACAACTTACCCCCTTTGCTGCGTTTAGGTTCTGTGCCGCTCCTGACAGCATCATAATGAGGCTCCCATTAGAGCCTATGGAAGCAAGCTATCACGAGCTCAATGCTTCTGTCCTAACTCGTAATGCCAGCACATATACTGTATGTGTGGTATTACAAAGTAAAGCGTAAATAGCACTTTAGCAAAAGCAATATTATGTGCTCCACTTGTAATCTGGCCCTATATATTTTTGTTGTAAATGTACTACTTTAATGTAAGTTCCTCCTTTAATCTGTTTCATTGTGTAGGTCAATGCAATAGTAATAGCTGAATATGTGAATGCTTGGAAGATTGAATACAAGGCAGTTACTAAACTTTAGTTCCTATTAATGAAGATTCTTAACCCCTCACTTAGAATTCCTATTGCTATCTATTACTTTTACTCCACTTCCTATTGGCCAATAAAAGCCACATAAATAAACAGAAATCTACAGAAAAACCACTTAACGTTTTTCTGTTTGTTTTTCTTTGATTTTACTCAACAAACACTCTAAACAGTGATCCAACTTGGCACAGTAAAATGACATACGAGCTGAGCAAGTATTATCTCACCATTATTTGTATGATACATCTGTAACCCTGAGAACTATTAGAGTGAAATATTGCTAAACATTTATTGGGACAGCAAATCATTGCCTTATCTAAATTATTATCTATTTTTTTTTTTTTTTTAAATATTTCCCTTCGTTTCTCACATAAACGTTCCCTTTGTGCTACATGGAAATTTTATATTACCTTTTATTCCTTGCAACCCATTTTAATGCTGTATTTTATGTTGCAAGATCACTGCTAGGTGTCCAATTGAAAGCTGAGTTGCTGGGTGCTAATGATTGTCATGCATGTATAATTTATTGTAATACCCTTGTGCTTGCTATGAATTATTCACAGGAAAATTGATAGATAGCATTTTATGAATGATTTAAAAAAAAAGAAAGAATTAGCTTGAGGATTCATTTAAACCTGGCATGGATAATTTCCTATGGGCGTCTTAGCTTTTTAATCTTTTCCACTTACAGTTTAGATCGAACACAACAAAAGGGATTGTACACTGTAAGGTAGGAGTTTATATCATCATTACCAGCATTCAGTATGTGATATTAGAAAAGTATATTCCCCGCAGTTGCATAAATGTCTAATCATTTGTGTGCAATCCTCATATATAATAAATATATATCTGGGCACCCATTTTTAAAAAAAAATATATCTATTTGTGCAAGTGAAATGCATGAAGCAGTATAGTAATTTACCACAGTTGGTGCTGCCTGTATTTCAATGACAAATAAATGTTTGAAATTAAAGTTTATTTCCTCTAGAAAATATAATTATTACTTTTGTTACAGCCACTTAGCATTTTGTATATTAAAGGGACATTAAACACTAAATAAATGCTGGCTACAATGATGTATTCAACACAAAAATTAACCAGAGAATAATATGCAGGTTTATTTAAGTTTTTAAATTATATCCGATATCAAATATAGAAAAAACAAATGTAAAGTTCTAGTGGCTGCTTACATGTTGTAACCTAGGTTTCCTTCTCTGCTGAGGCCGAATCAAGAACAGTTATAAATGGGTCACTACAGTTTGCTATCAATGACTATGGGGAAAATAAAGGTCAGGAGTCTGCACCTTACTTCTAAGAGGAATTGGAAATGCCATAATTGTAGGAACTGAATAACAGGTAAAGGGGACAAAATGCATAATGCATGTGCAGTATATTTCAAAGTTTTTGTTACTACTCATAATTAAATATTTTATATTACAATCTTACAAAGAACAATGTCCCTTTAATAGAAAAGGTTCCTTTTAGTATATAAAACATTATACATATGTAGATATTTATTAAAAGTATAAGTTTATTATTAAAAAGAAATGTTTAAAAATGTTTTAAAACATATATGGTATATGTCAAGGTGTTTGACTGGGAAGGGCTCAAAAGTATATATATTTTCTCTATATATTTGTTTGTGTGTATGTATACATGCATATACAGTATAAGTGTATACATGTGTATTTATGTTAAAATTATATATATAATAACTTTTATATATATATATATGTATATGTATGTATATATATATATATATATATATATATATATATATATATATATATATATATATATATATATACATACATATTAGAGATGTGCAGGGGAAACAACATTTGTTACAAATATTTAAGGAAATTTGTTTCCCCGAATATTTGTTCCCTGCACAATTTGGTTTTGTTTACTTTAAAATGAAACAAAAATCCCGTTTTTGTTAAACATTTAAATTCATTTTCATTAAAACTAATGTAAATGTTACAAAGCTACAGGTGAATAGTTCACCTGTAGCTACAATACTTACACAAATGCACTCTGGTGAGCACACTAACCCAATCCTTTCTTTCAAGAGACCTGGCCGCACAAACAGGAGGCTTAGCAGTTTGGCTCACAGGACCTGCAGATCCTGGGTGCTGAGAACATTAAGGCCTAGATTTAGAGTTCGGCGGTAGCCGTCAAAACCAGCGTTAGAGGCTCCTAACGCTGGTTTTGGCCGCCCGCTGGTATTTGGAGTCAGTGATTAAAGGGTCTAACGCTCACTTTACAGCCGCGACTTTTCCATACCGCAGATCCCCCTACGCCATTTGCGTAGCCTATCTTTTCAATGGGATCTTTCTAACGCTGGTATTTAGAGTCGTTTCTGCAGTGAGCGTTAGAGCTCTAACGACAAGATTCCAGCCGCCTGAAAAAAGCAGGAGTTAAGAGCTTTCTGGCTAACGCCGGTTTATAAAGCTCTTAACTACTGTGCCCTAAAGTACACTAACACCCATAAACTACCTATGTACCCCTAAACCGAGGTCCCCCCACATCGCCGCCACTCGATTAAAATTTTTAACCCCTAATCTGCCGACCGCCACCTACGTTATACTTATGTACCCCTAATCTGCTGCCCCTAACCCCGCCGACCCCTATATTATATTTATTAACCCCTAACTTGCCCCACACAACGTCGCCGCAAGCTACTTAAAATAATTAACCCCTAATCTTCCGACCGCAAATCGCCGCCACCTACGTTATCCCTATGTACCCCTAATCTTCTGCCCCTAACATCGCCGACCCCTATGTTATATTTATTAACCCCTAATCTGCCCCCCACAACGTCGCCGACACCTACCTACACTTATTAACCCCTAATCTGCCGAGCGGACCTGAGCGCTACTATAATAAAGTTATTAACCCCTAATCCGCCTCACTAACCCTATCATAAATAGTATTAACCCCTAATCTGCCCTCCCTAACATCGCCGACACCTACCTTCAATTATTAACCCCTAATCTGCCGACCGGAGCTCACCGCTATTCTAATAAATGTATTAACCCCTAAAGCTAAGTCTAACCCTAACACTAACACCCCCCTAAGTTAAATATAATTTTTATCTAACGAAATAAATTAACTCTTATTAAATAAATGATTCCTATTTAAAGCTAAATACTTACCTGTAAAATAAACCCTAATATAGCTACAATATAAATTATAATTATATTATAGCTATTTTAGGATTAATATTTATTTTACAGGCAACTTTGTATTTATTTTAACCAGGTACAATAGCTATTAAATAGTTAAGAACTATTTAATAGTTACCTAGTTAAAATAATTACAAATTTACCTGTAAAATAAATCCTAACCTAAGATATAATTAAACCTAACACTACCCTATCAATAAAATAATTAAATAAACTACCTACAATTACCTACAATTAACCTAACACTACACTATCAATAAATTAATTAAACACAATTGCTACAAATAAATACAATTAAATAAACTATCTAAAGTACAAAAAATAAAAAAGAACTAAGTTACAGAAAATAAAAAAATATTTACAAACATAAGAAAAATATTACAACAATTTTAAACTAATTACACCTACTCTAAGCCCCCTAATAAAATAACAAAGACCCCCAAAATAAAAAATTCCCTACCCTATTCTAAATTTAAAAAGTTACAAGCTCTTTTACCTTACCAGCCCTGAACAGGGCCCTTTGCGGGGCATGCCCCAAGAAGTTCAGCTCTTTTGCCTGTAAAAGAAAACATACAATACCCCCCCCCCAACATTACAACCCACCACCCACATACCCCTAATCTAACCCAAACCCCCCTTAAATAAACCTAACACTAAGCCCCTGATGATCTTCCTACCTTGTCTTCACCATGCCAGGTTCACCGATCCGTCCTGGCTCCAAGATCTTCATCCAACCCAAGCGGGGGTTGGCGATCCATAATCCGGTGCTCCAAAGTCTTCCTCCTATCCGGCAAGAAGAGGACATCCGGACCGGCAAACATCTTCTCCAAGCGGCATCTTCTATGTTCTTCCATCCGATGACGACCGGCTCCATCTTGAAGACCTCCAGCGCGGATCCATCCTCTTCTTCCGACGACTAGACGACGAATGACGGTTCCTTTAAGGGACGTCATCCAAGATGGCGTCCCTCGAATTCCGATTGGCTGATAGGATTCTATCAGCCAATCGGAATTAAGGTAGGAATTTTCTGATTGGCTGATGGAATCAGCCAATCAGAATCAAGTTCAATCCGATTGGCTGATCCAATCAGCCAATCAGATTGAGCTCGCATTCTATTGGCTGTTCCGATCAGCCAATACAATGCGAGCTCAATCTGATTGGCTGATTGGATCAGCCAATCGGATTGAACTTGATTCTGATTGGCTGATTCCATCAGCCAATCAGAAAATTCCTACCTTAATTCCGATTGGCTGATAGAATCCTATCAGCCAATCGGAATTCGAGGGACGCCATCTTGGATGACGTCCCTTAAAGGAACCGTCATTCGTCGTCTAGTCGTCGGAAGAAGAGGATGGATCCGCGCTGGAGGTCTTCAAGATGGAGCCGGTCGTCATCGGATGGAAGAACATAGAAGATGCCGCTTGGAGAAGATGTTTGCCGGTCCGGATGTCCTCTTCTTGCCGGATAGGAGGAAGACTTTGGAGCACCGGATTATGGATCGCCAACCCCCGCTTGGGTTGGATGAAGATCTTGGAGCCAGGACGGATCGGTGAACCTGGCATGGTGAAGACAAGGTAGGAAGATCATCAGGGGCTTAGTGTTAGGTTTATTTAAGGGGGGTTTGGGTTAGATTAGGGGTATGTGGGTGGTGGGTTGTAATGTTGGGGGGGGGTATTGTATGTTTTTTTTTACAGGCAAAAGAGCTGAAATTCTTGGGGCATGCCCCGCAAAGGGCCCTGTTCAGGGCTGGTAAGGTAAAAGAGCTTGTAATTTTTGTATTTTAGAATAGGGTAGGGAATTTTTTATTTTGGGGGTCTTTGTTATTTTATTAGGGGGCTTAGAGTAGGTGTAATTAGTTTAAAATTGTTGTAATATTTTTCTTATGTTTGTAAATATTTTTTTATTTTCTGTAACTTAGTTCTTTTTTATTTTTTGTACTTTAGATAGTTTATTTAATTGTATTTATTTGTAGCAATTGTGTTTAATTAATTTATTGATAGTGTAGTGTTAGGTTAATTGTAGGTAATTGTAGGTAGTTTATTTAATTATTTTATTGATAGGGTAGTGTTAGGTTTAATTATAACTTAGGTTAGGATTTATTTTACAGGTAAATTTGTAATTATTTTAACTAGGTAACTATTAAATAGTTCTTAACTATTTAATAGCTATTGTACCTGGTTAAAATAAATACAAAGTTACCTGTAAAATAAATATTAATCCTAAAATAGCTATAATATAAATGTAATTTATATTGTAGCTATATTAGGATTTATTTTACAGGTAAGTATTTAGCTTTAAATAGGAATCATTTATTTAATAAGAGTTAATTTATTTCGTTAGATAAAAATTATATTTAAGTTAGGGGGGTGTTAGTGTTAGGGTTAGACTTAGCTTTAGGGGTTAATACATTTATTAGAATAGCGGCGAGCTCCGGTCGGCAGATTAGGGGTTAATAATTGAAGGTAGGTGTCGGCGATGTTAGGGAGGGCAGATTAGGGGTTAATACTATTTATGATAGGGTTAGTGAGGCGGATTAGGGGTTAATAACTTTATTATAGTAGCGCTCAGGTCCGGTCGGCAGATTAGGGGTTAATAAGTGTAGGTAGGTGTCGGCGACGTTGTGGGGGGCAGATTAGGGGTTAATAAATATAACATAGGGGTCGGCGATGTTAGGGCAGCAGATTAGGGGTACATAGGGATAACGTAGGTGGCGGCGGTTTACGGAGCGGCAGATTAGGGGTTAAAAGTGTAATGCAGGGGTCAGCGATAGCGGGGGCGGCAGAATAGGGGTTAATAAGTGTAAGGCTAGGGGTGTTTAGACTCGGGGTACATGTTAGGAGCTGAACGCTGCTTTTTTGCAGGTGTTAGGTTTTTTTTCAGCTCAAACAGCCCCATTGTTTCCTATGGGAGAATCGTGCACGAGCACGTTTTTGAGGCCGGCCGCGTCCGTAAGCAACTCTGGTATCGAGAGTTGTATTTGCGGTAAAAATGCTCTACGCTCCTTTTTTGGAGCCTAACGCAGCATTTGTTTGAACTCTCGATACCAGAGTTAAATTTATGGTGCGGCCAGAAAAAAACCCGCGGAGCGTTAACAGCCCTTTTACCGCCAAACTCCAAATCTAGCCGTAAGTCTTCTGTTAGCGCAGCCAGGGACCTGCTAAGAAGAGGATCAGGTTAGAGTGCTCTTCAGAACAAGTTAAAGGGATTACTAAACCCAAATTTTTTTCTTTGATGATTCAGCTAGAGCTTGCAATTTTAAGCAACTTTCCTATTTACTCCTGTTATCAATTTTCTTTGTTCTCTTAGTATCTCTATGAGAAAATCAAGAATGTTAAGCTTATGAGCCACCCCATTTTTGGTTCAGCACCTGAGTAACGCTAGCTGATTAATGGTTAAATGTAGCTACCAATTCAGCAAGCGCTACCTGGTCCGGCTCTTTAGCTTAGATTACTGATTTTTCAAATAAAGATAGCAAGAGAACAAAGAAAAATTGATAATAGGAGTACATTAGAATGTTGCTTAAAATCACATGCTCTATCTGAATCATGAAAGAAAAAATGTGGGTTTAGTATACCTTTAAGGTAAGTATAAAGCCTTAAAAATCAATTTAAAGGAAACTAAAAAATACTAATGAATTTACAAAACCAAAAATCCAATTTTCAGTACGACTGTACATTCTTCCAAAAACTAATGCATATCTCTATATGTATATACACTTTTGAGCCCTTACCAGTCAAATACCTTTGAAATATGCAATAACATTTTTAAACAATTTTAATATGTTTTTATCGTTTTTTAAGAGCTAATTTTTACTTTCAGCTTATAATACTAGTGCAAATATGGGAATGGTATTGATTTACCTTGAGTGTAGTTAACTCTCAAAAGTGCTAACATTTTATCGCTCCACTTGTAATCTAGACCAGCGGTCGCCAACCAGTGGTCCATGGACCACTGGTGGTCCACGAGAATATGTTGGTGGTCCTTGACACCATCAAACAGGAATTAATTTCCTCTGATGGTGTCACCCCTATCGCGCTGCAACTCCCTACAGTGCCTGGCTGGACATCAGTGAAAACTGACGGAGGAGTTAAATTACAATCTCCTACGCATGTTGCGTAGTACTGCACAACTTGCGTAGCTAGATTGTATTTTTAATTCCTCCCACCCGGCATGTTGCTCAGAGGAAGATGCTTCCATTCTAAAGCCAGCAGAGGTTGGTATAGTCTTGGCTTGAAATAGTGAAATTATAGTATATAAAAAAAAGAAAATATTAAAAAAAAAAATCTCTCTTAAATTTCATTTATTTTCTTCCCTTTACCTGTCTCTTTGTAGTAGTTTTCCTTCAGATGGACTTACATCACTGTTTGTCTTCCTCCCCTCCATCTTCTTAATATTAAAGGGACATCAAACCCAAAAAAAATTCTTTCGTGATTCAGATAGAGCATGCTATTTTAAGCAACTTTCTAATTGACTCCTATTATCAAATTTTCTTCATTCTCTTGGTATGTTTATTTGAAAAACAGGAATGTTTGTTTAGATGCCGGTCCATTTTTGGTGAACAACCTGGGTTGTCCTTGTTGATTGGACAGCACCAATAAACAAGTGCTGTCCATGGTTCTAAAACAAAATTTTGCTGGATCCTTAGCTTAGATGCATTCTTTTTCAAATAAAGATAGCAAGAGAACGAAGAAAATTTGATAATAGGAGTGAATTAGAAAGATGCTCAAAATTGCATGCTCTATCTGAATCATGAAAGAAACAAATTGGGGTTTAGTGTACCTTTAATTATTTTTCATTCTAATAATTTTCCTGCGCACAAAGCCATTCCACCTGAATTCCAGTAATTGCCATCCAGCAGATTAGCCCTATCCCACCAGTATTGTAGTAATTGCCAGTAACATCAGTTGTGGTTAGCTCACATCCATATTGAGAGGTTTTTTTTATATAAACTTAATTTATGACTCCATTGTCTGTCCATGATCATAAGTAGTTTTGAATAATTCCTAACTGGGGAGGTAACTTGGAAGTCTTGTGGTCCTTTTAAACATAATTCTTTTTTTCCCCCACTTTCTGCGTCTGTTTCCAGCTCAAAAGTTGGCACTCACCCTTCATCTATCATTTGGAAGTATTCTCTCAGTTCTGTCATTCAGTTATTTAATTCCAAAAAATAATTCTTAAAAATGTGTAAATATATAAATAATGTAACCTTAGCTATGGTTATACTAGTTATGTACAGTATGTGTGTGTATATATATATATATATATATATATCAGCGCTGCGGAATCTGTTGGTGCTCTACAAATACCTAATAATAATAATAATAATAATATATATATATATATATATATATATATATATATACACATATATATATACACACATACACGTATACATTATAGAGGTTTATACCTTTTTAAAAATCATGTTAGTGGTCCACGGGATTAAAAATTGTGAGTTTAGTGGTCCCTGAGGTCCGAAAGGTTGGCGACTAGTGATCTAGACAACTGCGTTTGTCAGGATCTTGCTTTCCAGAGTTCCATCTAAATGTGGGAGCTTACACTTTAGATCAGATTTTTAAGAAAAAGTTGAGACAAGAAGCAAAATTATACCTTGTTTTAAATATCTGATTTATAGAGCTGTTATATATTTAATAGCAACAATATTGTAGTTTGGACGTATAGATTTTGTGAATTTACCATTTTCCCTCAATGACAATTTCCTTTAATGCTGGCAAGCAACATTTTTAAAATGTGAAATAACACTAGGCTAAAACGGTCATTAAATCATAGTATTAAAAAGCATAAAATAAATAAATATTAATATTAAATGAAGACAGGTATTCATAATGAGTTTGAAAGTATCATCTCATATGCTGTGATTTTTCAAAGCATGAAAATGAGCACAATGGAAACTATATTTGTCTCTTCAACTTAAGAGATTTATTTTAAATGTTCCATTAAGCGGAGGCTTAAACCAAGTAATTTCCTGTTTTAATGCTTTTTGAATTAGAATTTAAATACTGACATTAAAGGTTCTTTTTTGCCAGTAGATTTCTAGATTTTTTTAAACACATGCACATAGTAAAAAATAGCTTGGATAGGTCAACTGAAAACCTCAGCAACAAAAGTCAGGTACACTACTGTTATGGTACATAAGATGTATCTGTTTTTGCACAGGGTTTTCACTGTTATAGAGCCTCAACAGAGTTCGAACAATACAACTTTGCAAAAAGAAGAATAAGCCCTAAAATTGAGCTATAAAAGCTGCTAACAGTTGCTGTAGCTTCTTCACAATATATGCTGAATGTAGACAGATAACTATAGTTGGGCTTGATAAAATATGTTCACAAATTATAGTCAAATAATCTACTCAGTAAATGTCTTTATACATAAACCAAACACAAATTCCACATAAACCTCCCATTAATTTCTACTAACATGTATTATTTTTAATTTTAGGATCATGTAAATGGACATATATTATTCTAGGACAATAAGGGCTCATTTCCATTGAGCCACAATTGGGTTTTCACAAGGTAGCAAAATTTTCTCATGGCGAGTTTCCCATCATTACTGTCAGTTGGGATCTTGCTGCCGAAAAGAAATTAGACATCCCATAGAAAATAATAGGAGCTGAAAATTGAAAAAAATACTCCTGGTTTCCATTGAATGCCCAAACAGGTAAAACACTATCGGAAGCTGACGATAAGGTCTCAAACATTATGAAATACTGAACCAGGTGTAAAAGAGAGAAAATAAGCTTCTTGAGGATAAGGTACCAATGTGATATTAAAGTTTACAAACAATGCAAGTTTCTCACTTTATACATTTATTGTTATATGTATTATTTATTACTGGCCCAGATATAGGACAAGTTTGAGTTACATCAATAAATATTGATATAACATATATAAATATCTTTAAAAAAAAAAAAAAACATTTAATAAAACAAAAAAAAAAATTTTTCTTATAGGACAAGATAGGAAAAATGAGGTGCAAACTAGAACTGCTGCCATAAAAAACTATTATTAAGTAAAAAAAGTAAATAGGTGGGTCTCATGTACTCTCACAATCATGAAAGAATTTAATTTATCAGGTAAGCATGAATTTTGTTTTCTTTCATGTAAAAACCTATGAACCATTACTCCTGGGAACTAAGTTGTGGAGTCAACGAATAATTGGGTGGGACACATTTTTTTTAAGGCAGGCACATATTTTCCAGACACTTCATACTGAAGGACTTTTCTATCAAACACAACAAAGGTGTAGCATTTAGAGAAAGTATGTTGCTGTCTTGCAAATGTATTCAATAAAATCTTCTTTCTTAATAACCCAAGAAGACGAAACTAATCTAGAAAAAAAGGCAATAATGCATTTTGGAAGAGACTATTAGGTCTACAAGTAAACCTTGTAATTCAAGAGATTTAGCCAAAAGCTAAAAAAAAACTGATGTGGCCCTCTGACCTTTACGTGGACTAAGGGACAAACAAATTAAAAAAATGTCCAAAAACCTTTGTAATTTGGAAGTAGAAATCTCTAATGCTCTTGCAATATCTAAACTAAGTAAGAGACCATCAAATTAATTCTTTGGACTAGGACAATGAGATGGGCGATAATCTCCTGATCGATGATATCCTAGATGATCGGTTAGCCTTGATTTATCTCATCCTATCTCACATTTCTAAGATTCAGCTACTTTATAAATGCTATTTTGAGTAATATTGAGCTTGACCTACTTGTGTCGCCTGGATCCTGAACTAGTCCATTGTGAACTTAAGCTGCAGCCTTTACTTGTGCTCTCACCACCCCCCCACCCCCTGCCATTTAACTGGGTTGAGCAGCTCTTGATCTGCTGTTAATGTAGCTACACTATCAATTCCTATAGCCTTGACACTAACTTGATAACCCAGAACCAAGCTATTCTTCTTCAAATTGAGGAAAAGCGAGCATACCAGAAATATATGAAGCCCATGGTCTCCCTTCCTCTGTCAAAACCCAGGGATTGCCACCAGATAGTGGGACCAAAGATACAGTTGCCGAGACCGGGGTCAAGCCAGCGGCTGTATCTCCCCCGGCTGGGCTGGTCTCAGTGGACTCCCAGTCAGGTAGCGTCTTCTCTACCCTGCAGCTATTTCCTGGCAGGTATCGACCCTCTGCCTGTCTCCTTCTAGGCAGGAATAAATCCCTCTGCCTCCAAATAGTGGAACCAGGGCTATTGTGGCTGAGACCGGGGTCAAGCCAGCGGCTGTATCTCCTCCAGCTGGGCTGGTCTCAGTGGGCTCCCAGGCAGGTAGTGTCCCCTCTGCCTGTCTGCTTCTAGGCAGGAATAGATCCCTCTGCCTGGCTTCTTCTAGGAAGGTATGTATCCGTCTGCCTTGCTGCTCCTTTCAGGCAGGTAACATCCCCTCTGCTTCACTCCTTTCTTCAGGTAGGTATTGATTCCTTTCCCTGCACTGTCTTTAAAAAGACAATTGGGGCTCACAAGGCTAGCTCTTTGCTTACAGGCCCACAGACTCTGTAGCAGGTCTCTCTTGCAAGGAAAGGTGCAGGGTATACCTGAAAGAATCAGACATGACCACCTGTTCCAGAAGGAACTACTACTAATGCTTTATTTCACCCAGGACTAGCTTTTACAAACACACCAGTAAGCTTATGGTGACACACACTCCTTAAAATATAAACATAAAACATATAGGAAACAATATAATAAAGGAATATAACTTTGCCAACAGGATGGAGGATTTAGGTTGTTCTAAACAGTAAAAATAATAACCATCTGTTGGTATTTTCACCCTATGCAAATATATGCAAATTAGTCATTCCTTCTCTTGTACCCATTTTGGTGGTGAACTTGCAATCAATAGAGGGCGTTGTGTTATGTTTTTGGCATAGCTCAACCAATAGATGGTGCTGTGTCACACATTGTCCATGTATGTGAGTAAAGAACCATCACAATATGTATATATATATTTATATTATGGTATTTTGCACAAATATAATATATAAACATGTGCGTTTCGTTTCGTTCCAAATTTAAATTCGGACAAATTTGTCAAATTCAGAGATTCAAATCGATTTGAATTTCTGAATTACCATAGCACCAAATCTAACGAATAAATCCGAATAAGTTTGGATTTATTCGTAACATTCGGATGGCCATGGACTAATCACAATTACACCAGTATTGTACTGTATATTAGGTTATATCACTCTGCTATGGGTTACACCTAATATTACAGTACATAATACTAGTCTAATACACAGCACGTACCACCTAACACACACAGAACTTCCGAATTTACGAATCGAATCCGAACCGAATATATCCGAATACATCTGAATTTATTTGAATCCAAATGAATCCGAACGAATATGAAACTAATGCATTCAAATGTATCCGAAATCGAATTGATCCGAAAAAGAAATTTAAAAACATCCGAATCAATCCGAAACAAACTGAAACAAATTTTTTCGCCGCGCACAAGTACTTGAATATCTATAGGTATGGATATATACATATTTATAAAGGAATATCTATTTAGAAATACATAGAAAATGTTCTGCTATGTTACATCTTCATCTACTTTTTGTGAGATAGCAGTTTGAACTGTTCTCCAGTTGTCGATCTAGCTACAAAAAATTGCCATACGGCTATTGCACCCATTTTGAGAACAGTTTAACCCATTAACTCACAAAATTATGAGTTTTGAAGTTGGCGGTCACAGTGCGGGGTATAGCTAGATTTAAAAGTAAGTTAAAAAAGTGGGGTCAATACCACAAAATCCGAACTTTTGTGGATTAAGCAAACCAAGGAATCTCCTCTAAACTTACCTTTCAGGGTAGTCTCTGATTCATTTAAGTACCTGGGCATCACAATTTCCTCTAACACCAGTACAGTCTAAATTTTGTCCCGGCACTCAATAAAATTAAAGAAAGCCATAAAAATTGGCAAATTCTCCCCCTTTCTCTTTCAGGCCGAATAGCCCTATATAAGATGATTCTCCTCCCTAAACTTCTTTATATTCTTCAGAACACTCCATTGATCCTGAAGGGGAAATATATTATGCTGTTTAACACTGTATTGAGATGCTTTATTTGGCAGAACAAAAAACCTAGAATTTCACTACCTAAAAGTTCTCTTCCTAGGAAATATGGTGGCTTGCTTTGCCAGATCTCCGACTATATAATTATGTTTTTCTTGTGCGTATAGTAACGGACTGGATTTTTTCCAGAGATTATGTCACAGATAATGAGCTGGAAAGAAATATAACATCCATTTCTTCCTGTAACATTAATTCATTGTAATTCTAGCTCAATACCTCGTGAATTAAAAAGACATAACTATTTTTAATCCGATACAGGCTTGGAGGAAGATCTGTAATTCTTTAGATTTAGAGCATAGGGTTTCTAAATATATGCTGATGCTGGGTAACCAAAGAAAGCTGGGTAACCCCCAATTTCAAGCGGGGCTACATTCGACACTTTTTCAAAAGTGGAATAATTTAGGTCTGGGTAATGTCTCTCATATGTTAGATTTCGATAGGAGGTGTATCAAAACTTTTGGCTCCCTCAGGGGGGAATTCAATCTCCCCCATAAGGACTTCTTTGCCTTTTTAAAAGCAAGACATTTTGCGCTTAAACTAATAAGTGACTTTGGCTGGAACTGGTCCCTGGGGAGCATTGAGAACTGGCTTGTCCTAGTCAAAAATGGGCATGTGTCAATTTCTTTTTGTTATCAATCTCTGAGCTCTCTCAAGGGCGCACTCAATATGGAAAAGATCTCTTCCAAATGGGCTGTAGTAATATTGCCAAATAGTCTGGAGGTGAGTCTTGCCCAATCTTCTATCTTAAAAGTTATGTGAGTTACCCTCTCCTCCTCTTGGAGAGAGTCACACATCAAATTACTCTTTATGACTTTTTTTACGCTGGAAAAAGGCTTTAAATGCGGGAATCCCAACTTCAATAGATGCCCTAAATGTTCGCTTATGTCAGCTAATCTTGTGCATATGATATGGGATTGCCCAAAAATCAGACATTTCTAGCTTAAACTATAGTATTGGCTCAACAAGACACTGGGGATCTCCCCTTTGGAAAGGGAGAGCGACCCCCAGTATACCAGAAATTAATAATTGTTTGAAGAAACAATGCATTTTAGAACAGATCGATACTAACTTAAATGATGAACGTGATGTAGGGGAGTTTTTTATGAAATGATCAGCTTTTATTAAAATCTCCCCCCACCCCAATGAAATCGATTATTTAATTTATCCATTCAGAAACTCAGAGCTTGTTTTGCTGGGTATGTGGTAACCTGCCGTCTCCATGCATCTTTTCCCTTCTTCCCTTTCTTTCCATCCCTCCCTCCTATTTTCATTTTTTTTGTTTTTGTTCTGTCTGGTCTGGTCTGGTTTGGTTTTTATTTCTTGTCTAAGTGTTTTTGTTTTATGGATAACAAAAGTTTAAAATTTTTACAACAGACTATTCAATATTGCAGGAACTACTATCGGCTAGATTACGAGTTTTGCGTTATGAGTGAAAAAGCCTCAAAACACTGCTTTTTCACTACTGCTGCTATTACTAGTCTTGTAGGTACAGCTGTACCACACACTTTTTTGGCAGTCTGGCCAAAAAGTGAGCGTCACAGCCTATAACTACAAGATCTGTACCGTAAACTGAAAGTCAGTAGTTATGGGTTTTACTTTACAAAGCTGTACCATAAAACTCATAACTAAAGTGTCACAAAGTGCACTAACACCCATAAACTACCTATTAACCCCTAAACCGAGCCCCTCCCGCATCTCAAAAACTAAAATAAACATATTAACCCCTAATCTGCCGCACCGGACATCGACGCCGCTATAATAAACATATTAACCCCTAAACCGCCACCCTCCCGCATCATAAACACTAGTTAAATATTATTAACCCCTAATCTGCTGCTCCAACGTCGTCGCCACCTACATACACTTATTAACCCCTAATCTGCTGCCCCCAAAATCTCTGCCACCTAGCTACACTTATTAACCCCTAATCTGCTGCCCCAATGTCGTCTCCACTATACTAAATTTATTAACCCCTAAACCTCTGGCCTCCAACATCACTAACACTAAATAAATATATTAACCCCTAAACCTAACCCTGAGTCTAACCCTAACCCTAACACCCCTAACTTTAATACAATCAAATAAATCTAAATACAAATTACTATTATTACCTAAATAATACCTATTTAAGACTAAATACTTACCTGTAAAATAAACCCTAAGCTAGCTACAATATAACTAAAAGTTCCATTGTGGCTATCTTAGGTTTTATTTTTATTTCACAGGCAAGTTTGTATTTATTTTAACTAGGTAGACTAGTTAGTAAATAGTAATTAACTATTTACTAGTTATCTAGTTAAAATAAATACAAATGTACCTGTAAAACAAAACCTAACCTGTCTTACACTAAAACCTAACATTACACTAAAATTAAATAAATTAAATTAAAAATACATTTATCTAAATTACAAAAAATTATAAACACTAAATTACACAAAATAAAAAAGAAATGATCAAATATTTAAACTAATTACACCTAATTTAATAGCCCTATCAAAATAAAAAAGCCCCCCAAAATAAAAAACCCCTAGCTTACACTAAACTGCCAATGGCCCTTAAAAGGGCCTTTTGCGGGGCATTGCCCCAAAGAAATCAGCTCTTTTACCTGTAAAAAAAAAAAATACAAACAACCCCCAACAGTAAAACCCACCACCCACACAGCCAACCCCCCCAAAATCCACAACAGTAAAACCCACCACCCACACAAGCAACCCCCACAAAAAAACGACCTAAAAAACCTAAGCTCCCTATTGCCCTGAAAAGGGCATTTGGATGGTCATTGCCCTTTAATGGGCATTTAGCACTTTTTCTGTGCCCAAAGCCCTAATCTAAAAATAAAACCAACCCAATAAACCCTTAATAAAACCTAACACTAAACCTCGAAGATCCACTTACAGTTTTTGAAGACCGGACATCCATCCTCATCCAGCCGGGAGAAGACTTCATCCAAGCGGCAAGAAGTCCTCAACGAAGCCGGGAGAAGTCTTCATCCAAGCTGGCAGAAGTCCTCATTGAAGCCAGGAGAAGTCTTCATCCAGGCGGCAAGAAGTTGAAGTCTTCATCCAAGTGGCAAAAAGTCGTCCTCCAGGTGGGCAGAAGTCTTCATCCAGACGGCATCTTCTATCTTCATCCTTCCTACGTGGAGCGGATCCATCTTCAAGACATCCGGCACAGAGCATCCTCTTCTTTCGATGGGTCTTGAAGAATGAAGTTTCCTTTAAATGACGTCATCCAAGATGGCGTCACTTGAATTCCGATTGGCTGATAGAATTCTATCAGCCAATCGGAATTAAAGGGTAAAAAATCCTATTGGCTGATGCAATCAGCCAATAGGATTGAACTTGCATTCTATTGGCTGTTCCAATCAGCCAATACAATGTGAGCTTAATCCTATTGGCTGATTGGATTTTTTACCCTTTAATTCCGATTGGCTGATAGAATTCTATCAGCCAATCGGAATTCAAAGGGACGCCATCTTGGATGACTTCATTTAAAGGAAACTTCATTCTTGAATAGCCAGCAAAGATGGAGCCACTCCGGGTCGGAAGGATGAAGATAGAAGATGCCGTCTGGATGAAGACTTCTGCCCGCATTGAGGACGACTTCTTGCCGCTTGGATGAAGACTTCTCCCGGCTTTGTTGAGGACTTCTGCCTGCTTGGATGAAGACTTCTCCTGGCTGGATGAGGATGGATGTCCGGTCTTCAAAAACTGTAAGTGGATCTTTGGAGGTTAGTGTTAGGTTTTATTAAGGTTTTTTTTGGGTGGGTTTTATTTTTAGATTAGGGTTTTGGGTACAGAAAAAGAGCTAAATGCCCTTTTAAGGGCAATGCCCATCCAAATGCCCTTTTCAGGGCAATGGGGAGCTTAGGTTTTTTTTGGGAGGGTTGGTTGTGTGGGTGGTGGGTTTTACTGTTGGGGGTTGTTTGTATTATTTTTTTTTACAGTTAAAAGAGCTGATTTCAAGGCCCCTTTAAGGGCCATTGGCAGTTTAGTGTAGACTAGGGCTTTTTTTATTTTGATAGGGCTATTAGATTAGGTGTAATTAGTTTAAATATTTGATAATTTCTTTTTTATTTTGTGTAATTTAGTGTTTATTTTTTTGTAATTTAGTTAATTGTATTTAATTAATGTAATTTATTTAATTTTAGTGTAATGTTAGGTGTTAGTAAAAGGCTGGTTAGGTTTTATGTTACAGGTAAATTTGTATTTATTTTAAGTAGATAGTTAGTAAATAGTTAATAACTATTTACTAACTAGTCTACCTAGTTAAAATAAATACAAACTTAGCTGTGAAATAAAAATAAAACCTAAGATAGCTACAATGTAACTTTTAGTTATATTGTAGCTAGTTTATGGTTTATTTTACAGGTAAGTATTTAGTTTTAAATAGGAATTATTTAGGTAATGATAGTACATTTTATTTTGATTTATTTTAATTATATTAAAGCTAGGGGTGTAAGGGTTAGGGTTAGACTTAGGGTTAGGTTTAGGGGTTAATATATTTATTTAGTGTTAGTGATGTGGGAGGCCAGAGGTTTAGGGGTTAATAACTTTAGTATAGTGGCGGCAGCGACGTTGGGGCGGCAGATTAGGGGTTAATAAATTTATGCAGGTGGCGACGACATTGGGGCAGCAGATTAGGGGTTAATAAGTGTAATGTATGTAGCGGTGATGTCAGGGGCAGATTAGGGGTGTTTAGACTCGGGGTTTATGTTAGGGTGTTAGCTTTCCCCATAGGAATCAAAGGGGCTGCGTTATGGAGCTTTATACTCCGTCATTGAAGAGGTAATCTTTTTTTTTAGCCAGTTCTCCCCATTGATGTCTATGGGGAAATTGTGCACGAGCACGTAAAACCAGCTCAAAGCAGCGCTGGTATTTGTGTGCGGTATGCAGCTCAACGCTGCCATATTGCCCGCTAACGCAGGTTTTTGGAAAACCTGTAATAACAGCGCTATTAAAGGTGAGCGGTGGAAATAACTTGCAAGTTATTACCAAGCCGCTCACAACGCAAAACTCATAATCTGGCTGTAAATTTGTTAATGATAATCAAAATAGTATGTATAAGCCTGTGAAGGGTGGGCCTTCATTGTACTTTTTATGTATCTTGATTTATTCGAGGCTGCAGGAAAACCTCTGGGGTTTTTTTTTCCTTTTTATTTGCATTTGCCTGATGGGTTCCTGTCACCCTAATTTGTCTTCTTCTATTGTATTTAAATAAAAGATTTAAAAAAAAAAAAAAGTAATTTATTTTTCTGAATACTCAGCTGCCGTGTTATTTGGTATTAGTATAGTTTTAAGGAAAGCGAATACTCAATATTCATTGAACAGTTACATTTGTTTGTCATTAAACGAATGTAAATGTTCCTTTGCTGTAGGTGAAAAAGTTCACCAGTAGCGTTACTTACCTCTAACCCTTCTTCACTGAACCTCGGGGTGCACTAATAAGAGGCTTAGAGCGAGGTATCTCAGGGCCTGTGCTTAAATCAAAGGCCCTTTAGCGCAGGCCCTGGAATCGGCCAAATGAAGCCTTCTGTTAGCCTGCCCCGTGGCTTTTTTAAGAAGGCTCTTCACCATGCTAGAGGTATTTTTAACCCCTAAGGTAATTAAAAGAAAACAAATAAATAATGGTGAATTTCATTGAGTATATATTTGTTTTCTTTAAATCTCTTGGTGCCTTCTTTACAATATTTGTTTTGTTAAAAGGAAAAAAATTTCTGTGTTTCGCTAACAAATGTGCATGTTTAATTTATATCTAATCTGAGAGAGAAACTAGCATTAGATATACATATATTTTAAATTAATTTGTGAATATATTGTTATCACAATAAAATATAAAATCAATTCAAGTGTATATTTAAGTATACTACCTTACTATGCAGTACCTAGTAATGTAGCAGTTCTGCATACAGTACAATACCACAACGTGTAATGGTTGAAGCTTAGGAATTCTTGGCAAATGTAATTGTAATTTGTTTTCTTATGTACAAATTACCATCAAGGGCTCAGGTGGTTAAAACCAACAAGGACAATATATGCTACATTTTACCTTCCTAAATGCACTAATGTAATCAGACTTTAAGCTATTTTAACTATCTCATTTACAGCTTTCAAAAGATTAATTTGTTTTTAGACCACACTCTCATGATCTTTTGCAATTGTTGTAAAGCTAAATTTTCTCTTTCTAGAACCTGTGTGATTTTAACATACCCTGAAGGACCGATTATGCATGAGAACTGTCAGCCTGTTTCTTTCATTAGAAGGTTGAGGTTCCTTTAAGTAAATTCGATTCTTTTGCAGATGTATTTTCTCTCACATATATTGTGCTTTTATAGATATTTACTTAATTAAAATGATAGCTACTTACAACTGATTGTACGTATCTCATGTTAAAGTGGCAGTAAAGGCGAGATAAAAAAGGTTATAAGATTAGTTATTTATATTTAACTTGTTAAAAAAATTAAAACATTTACCTTTTATTCTAATGTAATATAACTTATTATAAGCCACATTAAATCCTTAGATCCCTCACAGCCTGCAGTCACTTTTGATTCGAGTGGTACAGTCCATAGGAAGGCTTCTGCTTGTCTTTTTCACTACCCCTTTAGTGCACTCACAATCCAAGGCGTAAATTACTTATATATTTAAAAAAATTTTTTTTTAGTCAACCCAAAGTTTTGATCTAAACCCATTTTAGTATATTTAACCCCTTAACCCATTTTGACATATATATACGTTCCTGAGCTCATCGTATCTGTCTTCATATTGAACCAGAGCACGATCGGTGCTCCGGTTCCATATCAAGGCAGATGTATGTCACTGTCTGTAAGGATCATCTTCTGGTGCCAGCGGGAGGTGTACAAGGAAATCCGGGAGGCGAGTGGACAGTCCAGCAGCGGATGGGGGAGGGAGTGGGATGGCCCTACAATACAGAAAAAAATAAATGGACAGGGAGGAATGGGCTATACCATAAAAAAGGGTGTGGGTAACTAATGATCCTAACTAATGATATTTTACCTCATATTTATACCCCTGGGAAACAGGAAGTCATGGTTTAACAATTTCCTGTTCCTGGTCACCCAGGTGTCCATAAAAATGTAAAATATCAATGGGAATATACTTCAAATATATTTTTTTCCTATGAATTCATAGGGGTGCCAATCATTTTGCCACACATATATTTAACAAAGATTCTTTTTGGGATAAACCTGTGTTGTGTTTGCAATTGTTTGATATCCATGAGAGCATGAGCGTATTTTTGTGTATTTTTTAACAACAGATCAAAGGGTTAAACAATAAAGACACTTTTTCACAACATTCTTTGCTCATATTTACCAGGAGTGCCAAAATTAGTGCATTGCACTGTGCATATACATCTTTAGACATGTATATGTATGTATCTCAATGTTAAAGCCATTTGAATTCTTTTTTTTCAGCCAATCAGAATCAAGTTCAATCCGATTGGCTGATTCAATGGTATGGTGAAGATTGAAGATGCCGTTGATAGAAGACTTCAGCCGGATCATGGACCTCTTCAGCTCCCGCTTGGATGAAGACTTCAGCCGGATCATGGACCTCTTCAGCTCCCGCTTGGATGAAGACTTCAGCCGGATCATGGACATCTTCAGCCCCCCGCTTGGGCTTGGATCAAGACATCGGAGGAGCTCTTCTGGATCGATCGGTGAACCTGGTATGGTGAAGATAAGGTAGGAAGATCTTCAGGGGCTTAGTGTTAGGTTTATTTAAGGGGGGTTTGGGTTAGATTAGGGGTATGTGGGTGGTGGGTTGTAATGTTGGGGGGGGGGGGTATTGTATGTGTTTTTTTTACAGGCAAAAGAGCTGAATTCTTTGGGGCATGCCCCGCAAAGGGCCCTGTTCAGGGCTGGTAAGGTAAAAGAACTTTGAACTTTTGTAATTTAGAATAGGGTAGGGCATCTTTTTATTTTGTGGGTCTTTGTTATTTTATTAGGGGGCTTAGAGTAGGTGTAATTAGTTTAAAATTGTTGTAATATTTTTCTGATGTTTGTAAATATTTTTTTATTTTTTGTACTTTAGTTAGTTTATTTCATTGTATTTATTTGTAGATATTGTATTTAATTAATTTATTGATAGTGTAGTGTTAGGTTTAATTGTAGGTAATTGTAGGTATTTTATTTAATTTATTTATTGATAGTGTAGTGTTAGGTTTAATTGTAACTTAGGTTAGGATTTATTTTACAGGTAAATTTGTAATTATTTTAACTATTTTAGCTATTAAATAGTTCTTAACTATTTAATAGCTATTGTACCTGGTTAAAATAAATACAAAGTTACCTGTAAAATAAATATAAATCCTAAAATAGCTATAATATAATTATAATTTATATTGTAGCTATATTAGGATTTATTTTACAGGTAAGTATTTAGCTTTAAATAGGAATAATTTATTTAATAATAGTTAATTTATTTCGTTAGATTTAAATTATATTTAACTTAGGGGGGTGTTAGTGTTAGGGTTAGACTTAGCTTTAGGGGTTAATCCATTTATTACAGTAGCAGTGAGGTCCGGTCAGCAGATTAGGGGTTAATAATTGAAGTTAGGTGTCGGCGATGTTAGGGAGGGCAGATTAGGGGTTAATACTATTTATTATAGAGTTATTGAGACGGTGGTGAGGCGGATTAGGGGTTAATAACTTTATTATAGTAGTGGTGCGGTCCGCTCGGCAGATTAGGGGTTAATAAGTGTAGGCAGGTGGAGGCGACGTTGAGGGGGGCAGATTAGGGGTTAATAAATATAATATAGGGGTCGGCAGTGTTAGGGGCAGCAGATTAGGGCTACATAGGGATAATGTAGGTAGCGGCGGTTTACGGAGCGGCAGATTAGGGGTTAATTATTGTACGTAGCTGGCGGCGACGTTGTGGGGGGCAGGTTAGGGGTTAATAAATATAATATAGGGGTCGGCGGTGTTAGGGGCAGCAGATTAGGGGTACATAAGTATAACGTAGGTGGCGGTCGGCAGATTAGGGGTTAAAAAAATTTAATTGAGTGGCGGCGATGTGAAGGGGACCTCGGTTTAGGGGTGTATAGGTAGTTTATGTGTGTTAGTGTACTTTAGAGCACAGTAGTTAAGAGCTTTATAAACCGGCATTAGCCCAGAAAGCTCTTAACTACTGACTTTTTTCTGCGGCTGGAGTTTTGTCGTTAGATTTCTAACGCTCACTTCAGCCACGACTCTAAATACCGGAGTTAGAAAGATAGGATACGCAATTGACGTAAGGGGATCTGCGGTATGGAAAAGTGAGCTGGTTTTGACAGCTACCGCCAAACTCTAAATCTAGGCCTTAGAAAGTTGTTTAAAATGGTATTCTCTATCTTAATCATTAAAGAAAATTCATGTCCGTTTAACATTTTTTTATGTGTTTTTCGTGAAACAGTTAACTAGAGCTCTGAAGTCATGGTAATTATTCTAGCGTAAATCGCGATTCCAACCGCATATACTTTCAACTCGTAATCAACTCGTAATAGAAGCGGTAAGCCGGACAAGCGCAAACACCCATGATAAACCCTTATTGCTTGTGTTTGCACTCCATATATACACATATACACCTTTTATTAAAAATTATATATATATATACATATACAGTTTATATATATATATATATATATATATATATATATATATATATATATATATATAAACATGTCTATATATGTTTATGCATGTGTATTTATGTGTTTTTGTTTATATGTGTAAACATGTATGTGCACACATACATACAAATTTCTATATATATATACACAGTATATATATATATATATATATATATATATATATATATATATATATATATATATATATATATACTGTATATATATACAGGGAGTGCAGAATTATTAGGCAAGTTGTATTTTTGAGGATTAATTTTATTATTGAACAACAACCATGTTCTCAATTAACCCAAAAAACTCATTAATATCAAAGCTGAATAGTTTTGGAAGTAGTTTTTAGTTTGTTTTCAGTTATAGCTATTTTAGGGGGATATCTGTGTGTGCAGGTGACTATTACTGTGCATAATTATTAGGCAACTTAACAAAAAACAAATATATACCCATTTCAATTATTTATTTTTACCAGTGAAACCAATATAACATCTCAACATTCACAAATATACATTTCTGACATTCAAAAACAAAACAAAAACAAATCAGTGACCAATATAGCCACCTTTCTTTGCAAGGACACTCAAAAGCCTGCCATCCATGGATTCTGTCAGTGTTTTGATCTGTTCACCATCAACATTGCGTGCAGCAGCAACCACAGCCTCCCAGACACTGTTCAGAGAGGTGTACTGTTTTCCCTCCTTGTAAATCTCACATTTGATGATGGACCACAGGTTCTCAATGGGGTTCAGATCAGGTGAACAAGGAGGCCATGTCATTAGATTTTCTTCTTTTATACCCTTTCTTGCCAGCCACGCTGTAGAGTACTTGGACGCGTGTGATGGAGCATTGTCCTGCATGAAAATCATGTTTTTCTTGAAGGATGCAGACTTCTTCCTGTACCACTGCTTGAAGAAGGTGTCTTCTAGAAACTGGCAGTAGGACTGGGAGTTGAGCTTGACTCCATCCTCAACCCGAAAAGGCCCCACAAGCTCATCTTTGATGATACTAGCCCAAACCAGTACTCCACCTCCACCTTGCTGGCGTCTGAGTCGGACTGGAGCTCTCTGCCCTTTACCAATCCAGCCACGGGCCCATCCATCTGGCCCATCAAGACTCACTCTCATTTCATCAGTCCATAAAACCTTAGAAAAATCAGTCTTGAGATATTTCTTGGCCCAGTCTTGACGTTTCAGCTTGTGTGTCTTGTTCAGTGGTGGTCGTCTTTCAGCCTTTCTTACCTTGGCCATGTCTCTGAGTATTGCACACCTTGTGCTTTTGGGCACTCCAGTGATGTTGCAGCTCTGAAATATGGCCAAACTGGTGGCAAGTGGCATCTTGGCAGCTGCACACTTGACCTTTCTCAGTTCATGGGCAGTTATTTTGCGCCTTGGTTTTTCCACACGCTTCTTGCGACCCTGTTGACTATTTTGAATGAAACGCTTGATTGTTCGATGATCACGCTTCAGAAGCCTGCACTACTCCAATTCTCAAATATTGAGAAACATCCACCAGGGTGCTCTGTCAGAAATAAACACAGTCCTGCAATGAGGACCTGATTGGCACCTTTATCAAATGGATCAGTCGTTTATCA
This sequence comes from Bombina bombina, assembly GCF_027579735.1. NCBI lineage: Eukaryota > Metazoa > Chordata > Amphibia > Anura > Bombinatoridae > Bombina > Bombina bombina. The sequence goes on from NC_069499.1 coordinate 385,018,362, forward strand.
GGCAGATAGCATAGCCCGACATCCGGAAAAAATTATTAAAAACATGAAAACGCTGCAGCCTTAAATACCCTCCATAAGTTTTAATTGCTTATTGAAGGCAATGCCTGTTTGCAAGTCCGTGCACGTCATATAAGAAACGCCCCTTCCGGTACATGTGGCGATCTGTCATTGGTGCAACTGGCACTGTCATCAATGTAAACATTCACATCCGAACTAGGACTTAGCACATGGCTAATTTGCATATCTGATGCTGTGTGTGACGTATAGGAGGTAGCGAAAGTGTCTCTGTAGCGGACTGCAACGTTATAATACTCATGATTTTAAAAACCACTGTATGCAATGGACACAATCCAATTGGATCAAAAGATGTGATAACGTGCATTCCAAAAAATAGAGTTATAATACAGGTTCAGAGGGTAGATGTCAGTAAGCTGTGACCGATGTAAATCGGCACAGGAGAATGTTATGAGGGGATTCTATCAACCAGGCGAGATCAATTAAAAGGATGATACATCAAGAGGTAAATGGCCATAGATAAGCACAATGGTTTCAATCACTCATATGTCGATCAGTAAGCTGTAGACAGATAACGGTGATGTTCATCCAATGACGGGGCCATACTTCAATTGTATATTGAGGCCTACCGTGTCTAGGGTGTATATCCACTTCGTCTTGCGCTGTAGCAAAGTTCTACTGCGGTCACCTCCCCTAGCCAGAGGTGGTATATGATCTATAATCATAGTTCTTAGACTGGATACACTATGTTTCTGCTGAGCAAAGTGACGTGCCACTGGCAGGTCTGAATGTCCCTTTTTGATTGCCTCCCTAATAGCATGTCTATGGTTGGCCATTCTTTCACGAAAGGTTGTGATGGTTTTCCCCACGTAAAATAGGGAACACGAACAAAGCAAGATGTAAACAACGTAGGTGCTGCTACATGTCAACCTGTGTTGTATTTTGAAGCGTTTGTTGGAGTGTGGGTGCTGAAATGTAGGGCCCATCTGCATGCCATTACATGTGATGCAGTCCCCACACCTGAAACATCCCTTTTGTGCAGACTTGAGCCAAGTGTCCATTTGATAGGATTCCTTTGGGTCGGTTTTGACAAATATATCCCGCAAGTTCCTGGCTCGTCTATAAGCCATACGAGGAGGATTTAGTCTCCAATTTGATAGACTGTTACCGGTCTGTACAATGTCCCATCATTTACAGACTGCTCCAGTGATGCGACTGTGCTCAGGGTTGAAAGTCGTGAGTTGGAGTCAGTGCCTGTGTATGAACCTTGGTTCATTCCAGCAACGTAGCTTGAGAGTGACCATCCATCCGGGTTCTTGCTGTGTTATTGTCCTTCATGGTATATCCTCTAGCCTGTAATTTCATGCATATGGTGTCTAACTGTTCCTGGAGGATGGGTGGCTCAGAATTATTCCGAGCCACCCTAGTCAGCTGTGAGGAGATGATACACATCTTTTGGTGGTCAGGATGACAACAAGTGGACAAAAGTAGCGAGTTCCTGTCAGTAGGTTTGGTATACAAAGATGTACCAAACCTACACTCTCTATCTACAAGGACTTTGAACACATTGAGGTCCAAGAAATGTGCATTTGTTGCACTACATTCCATCTTAAATCTGATGGGGGAATAGATATGGTTATCAGAGACCCATTGTTGAAGATGTGTAATACTGCCTGTCCAAACCAGAAACAGATCATCTATGTATCTAGTATAAAATGAGATACATGGATGCACTGAGGGTTTCATGATGGCAAGTTCATAACCCAGCATGTACAGGTTAGCATATGTTGGGGCCATGTTAGACCCCATGGTCGTGACTGATACTTGGAGATAATAATCTCGCTCAAATCTAAAGTAATTTCTCTTTAGACAGTGTTCCATAAGTTCAATTTTGAACTCAAGTGGTGGGCCACTGTAGTCAATAGACATCCTCACCATGGATCTGACAGTCTCCAAACCAGCCTCATGTGGAATGACAGTATATAGACTGTCAACATCCATGGTGACCAGAATATCATCAGGGTGTAAACCTATGTGTTGTTGGAGTTTAAGAATCATAGCTGTTGTGTCTTGCAGGTAAGAGAATAAATCACGTATAACTGGCTATAAATGATAATCAATAAAGAATATCGAGCCCCTGGCAGAGACAATAGGCCTGCCAGGGGGATTGTTAAGGCCCTTATGTATTTTGGGTAGCAGGTACAAAATCAGTGTTTTTGGAAAAGATGTGGTCATATAATCAAATTCATGCTCAGTGATATGCTGCAATAGCAGGCCACGAAGTAAAGTTTGGTCAATTGCCATTTTAAATTCTATAGTAGGATTCGTAGCAAGTTTCATATAAGTGAGGAAATCCGCCAATTGCCTAATGGCTTCAAGTTTGTAGTCACTGTAATATTGGACTACTATGGCCCCACCCTTGTCAGCCGGACGCACAATGATGGTATGGTCATTGGACAAAGAGGTCAAAGCCTTACGTTCATTCAATGGCAGATTAGAAAAAATATGTGCATCATTGTTTGATTCACAATAATTGCGAAAAAGACACGTATAGCTTTTGATAGAGGAATTGTTGTTCTTTGAAATTTGTGCATATCAACAGAGGTTAGGAAGTGATCTTGCTTTGGTGCTGGAATGAATGATAAACCCCTATTGAGGAGGCGATTTTCGAGATTTTAAGATTATATTAGTCGTTTCTGGACACTGTTTGCCTTTTTCTTTGTGCCCCCCTCGTCTGATGTGGGGCCTTCCCCGTTTTTTGACTGTAAATGTGGAGGTTAGTTAAAGGATCTAGTAACAATGCCACTACGAATGTCTTTATTATCAGTGTGTGTATTACCACTATCAACATCGGAGGAGTCCCCTCCTCTGGTATCAATCATGTCAATAGGTGCTTTATTTCTCTGAGTGCGTTGTCTGGGTCTGTATGGTCTGCTATTATCATTCTTCCCATATAGCCATTTGTAAATTCGTTTTTCACGATAATCGTTCTTCACTGTGTTAAGCTTCCTATTCTTGAAGCTAAGTAATTCATTGTGGTACTTAGTGACTAAGCCCTCAAGCTTTGTGACCCAGTCCTCTGACTTATCATCAATAAGCACTTGATTACAGCTGGTTTTAAATATGTCAATTTCAACCTGCATTTTCCTTTCTAAGCGACTAACCTCCTCCTCCTAAATAGTGAGCAAAATCAAATCATAAGAGCACTTGTTCACTTCCTGCAAAACTCAGGGTTAGATCTCCCTAAGGTGGGTATATTACTGACTCTAAAACCTCTGGGAATATATTTATTTTTATAAAAATTAGAAAGGTAAACAGCGTGTAATTAAAATCTACCTTGTGTTTCCTCAGGTTCAGTAGTTTATGATAGATGTTAATGGGTATATCTCCCCGCAGCTCACGGACATCTTTGGTGGCACAGATTCTCTCCGCATCCTCCTCAGTAAAAACAAAAACATCAGTATTAACATTGTCTTCATTATAATCATAAGTCCCAGCTGCAGCTGTAGCATTTAGTGATCCTGTGTCCATTGCAACAAACAGTGAAAAAAATGAACAGTTTAAAAACAAGAAACTTCCAAAAAGGATGTCAGAATATGTAAATGCCTTGAAAATATATGAGCAGCAGATAAATCTTCAGCTACAGCAGCAATTAAGGGTGTACACAGTCTAGAGTTCATCTATAGTGTAGCGTTTGAGGGCCTGCACTAGAATTCTCAAATATTGAGAAACATCCACCAGGGTGCTCTGTCTGAAATAAACACCTCAACCTCTGAGGAAAAAGGTGCCGATTTTGCTTATCCTTCAAAACGCGTCAGGTACCGGTGTACACAAGCAGTACACCGCTTCTATTGCCCGAATTGACACTTTGATGCTTATCTAAACCCCACGGAATAATAACTGCAACCCGCCGCTGCAGCTCTCTTTATTCCATATTTGAGACTTCAACACTGTTCTACTACTACCTAATTGTTACCTCATCATCATTGAGGTCTAAAATTGTAAGTGTGCACTTATATTTTGTTTTTCATTATATTTTATAATAAACGGTATTACACTATATATGTGCCATTCTTCTTTTGCCTCCATTTATACGATCATACCCATCTGTGGTGGGAGTGGAATCAAGATCACTAAACTGAGGATCTGTGAGGCCGTGAATGAGAACACAGTGGAGGAATTCCATCTCGCATGAAGAAACATTACCACCCACGGAGATATTGAGATAGCACACTGCATTATCCTAACCTCATTTGATTGAGGTATTATCCTGTGAGCATAATACAATAAGGGATGTTACGGGAGACATTCTACATCCCAATCATTTGTATAGATGTTGTATGCACATTTTATAGCCTAACATTTCAATTGGACAATTCTTTACCTTCTTTACCATCTTTAATTTCTAGATTGTATTGTACTTTTCTATTTATAAAATTAGATTACAGTTCACAGAGCACTAGTTAATAGTGATCACATTTAGGTTGTTACCTAGTGCTTAATAAACCTCTGTATCCTTTGTTTCCATATATATATATATATATATATATATATATATATATATATATATATATATATATATATTTATATATATATATATATATATATATATATATATACTGTAAATATATATATATATATATATATATACTGTATATATATATATATATATATGTATAGACAATGTGACCTAATCACAAAAGAGGGGGCGCTAAATAATTGACAAGGAAATCGTTAACATCTATATACGGAAAAAATGCTAACAAAAAAAAATATGTAACAAACAATTGTCTTAAAGCATGTGATACCCTTTTAGGGGAATGATAACTGGTATTAATGTCCTTTGAATATATGGACTAATTCCTGCGTCGGCTGCCTACTCCTCGCCAGCTGGTCCAGGTGTAGCTATGAGAAGTAAAGAAAAACAGAGGGGCGCCACATGTGTGGTATCATCAGTGGGAAACACAAAATTATAGACAGTATAGCCAAATGAGTACTCACATATTCCAGGAGCACACTAATGTGCTGGTAGGGGAAGGCTGCAGATTAATAAAGGTGTGACAGCTCACCCGTCCAACAGCGCTCTTAGTGCTATAATACTGGTACTGCAGTGGAGACACGAGATGAGAGCACTGCATGTGCAGACTATTTAAGATGGAACCAATGGTATTATCTTAATAAAAAATGGGTACTCACATACTCCAGGAGCACACCAATGTGCTTGTGGAAGCCGGCTGCAGATTTAGGCAGGTGTGGCAGCTCACCCAAATAAATGGTCTTTTGATGGTTTTGGTGTTGGAAACAAAGGGTACAATAATCCAGGTGTACTGCATCAGATGTCAAAGCAGTCTCTTATATACCGGTATAGGCAGAAGGTAGGTAGAGAAATCCACTCAAGAGTAAAAATTCAAATATTTATTAAAAACAAAAGGTTAAAATAAGCAACACAATAGTTGTTATTAAAAGTGGATAACAGGGTTACCAGTGTTACCCCAATAATTGCAACGCATTTCTCGGTTCACAGACCGTTTCATCAAGCATAAAATAACTCTCCTTCCTACCTCTGCCATATATACCTTACTAACAAACATTAACCTCCATTCACTGGGTTGTCTTTCCTAATTAATTATTTACACCTGTCTAGTGTAACCTGAGTCTCTGATTGGGGGTGGGACATGCCTCTCATAAACATATAAAATATACTGCGCTTTAAAATAATAATAAAATATGCTGCACGTTACAATCATCTCCAATTCTGGATAGGCTTTTCTTTATGTTTGCAAATAATGATTATACATACATCCATAAAAAAAGGAGAAATTGCATTACCCTGTAATATTTCTGGGAGATGTAGGGTACTTACTTATCATTATCTGCTTTAGGCGCATGTACAAAGTTGGCAATAAAAACTTAAACATGAATAAATACCAGCATTGGTGGTCGCATTATTCTCTTACCGTTATCAGCTTGTAGTGAAATTAAGAATCTAATTTTCTATTTATTTGCGGGTATATCTGGATCGTGAACTGTGTGAAGAGACTGTTTGTTTTTGTACTTCCATAGTCGTGGATTCTCATATTTTATTGTCAGCTCACGACTTATATTATTGGTTGCGTTAGTGTGATGCAAAAGGGAGTATACGCCCCCCTGATTGAACGTCCTTGCACAATGTGTTGTGTATTTACAATGTGATACAAATAGGAGTATACGCCCCCTAGGTAATTCTAATTCCACAGTTTGTTAGTTACTTGTGAAGTAGTTGGTACCGTATATTCTAAAATCTGGCGAGATGGACAAATGGCCAGACAAATGTAGCAAACTGCCCTGAATAGGTTAACAAATCACCATCTAATGAAGCCGTGCTTGTCATATGTTGTGGATCCCACCCATATGCGGACGAACAAAAATTCCCCGTGGCCATTCACACTGAGGTGCATGCCTATAATAAAAGTATGAATCACTCGCCTAATGTATTTCTATATTTCAATTGCTATATGCACTCCCATTACATTGTAATGTATGTGTCTGTTCCATATTGAATGGATAGCATCTATCTCGATAACATTAGACAAGGGGTGTGTTGTAGTTAGCCAATCGCTGTCTCTCTATAAGAGTTTGTTTACAAACTAGCCTCAAGCTTACTTCCAATAGGTTGGTGTACCGGTATTTCATTGGCCAATAGTGGCAGTGACTATGTGTCTCAATAACAACATCGTTAACGTGTTTCTAAAATTTAAATAAATTCAAAAGTTCAAAAAAATAAAACAATTGATATAAAACGAATTATAACTTAAAAAACTTTATACAAATTAAAATGTAAATAGGAGTCTTTATGTCAAATGTAAAAATTATATGCACCGTGCAAAATATATGAACAATATGGAACAGACACATACATTACAATGTAATGGGAGTGCATATAGCAATTGAAATATAGAAATACATTAGGCAAGTGATTCGTACTTTTATTATAGACATGCACCTCAGTGTGAATGGCCACAGTGAATTTTTGTTCGTCCGCATATGGGTGGGATCCACAACGTATGACAAGCACGGCTTCATTAGATGGTGATTTGTTAACGTATTCAGGTCAGTTTGCTACATTTGTCTGGCCATTTGTCCATCTCGCCAGATTTTAGAATATACGGTACCAACTACTCCACAAGTAACTAACAAACGGTGGAATTAGAATTACCTAGGGGGCGTATACTCCTATTTGTATCACATTGTAAATACACAACACATTGTGCAAGGACATTCAATCAGGGGGGCGTATACTCCCTTTTGCATCACACTAACGCAAACAATAATATAATTCGTGAGCTGACAATAAAATATGAGAATCTACGACTATGGAAGTACAAAAACAAACAGTCTCTTCACACAGTTCACGATCTAGATATACCCGCAAATAAATAGAAAATTAGATTCTTAATTTCACTACAAGCTGATAACGGTAAGAGAATAATGCGACCACCAATGCTGGTATTTATTCATGTTTAAGTTTTTATTGCCAACTTTGTACATGCGTCTAAAGCAGATAATGATAAGGAAGTACCCTACATCTCCCAGAAATATTACAGGGTAATGCAATTTCTCCTTTTTTATGGATGTATGTATAATCATTATTTGCAAACATAAAGAAAAGCCTATCCAGAATTGGAGATGATTGTAACGTACAGCATATTTTATTATTGTTTTTAAAGCGCAGTATATTTTATATGTTTATGAGAGGCATGTCCCACCCCCCAATCAGAGACTCAGGTTACTCTAGACAGGTGTAAATCATTAATTAGGAAAGACAACCCAGTGAAGGGAGGTAAATGTTTGTTAGTAAGGTATATAAGGCAGAGGTAGGAAGGAGAGTTATTTTATGCCTGATGAAACGGTCTGTGAACCGAGAAACGCCTTGCAATTCTTGGGGTAACACTGGTAACCCTGTTATCCACTTTTAATAACAACTATTGTGTTGTTTATTTTAACCTTTTGTTTTTAATAAATATTTGAAATTTTACTCTTGAGTGGATCTCTCTACCTACCTTCTGCCTATACCGGTATATAAGAGACTGCTTTGACATCTGATGCAGTACACCTGGATTATTGTACCCTTTGTTTCCAACACCAAAACCATCAAGAGACCATTTGTTTGGGTGAGCTGCCACACCTGCCTAAATCTGCAGCCGTCTTCCACAAGCACATTGGTGGGCTCCTGGAGTATGTGAGTACCCATTTTTTATTAATATAATACCATTGGTTCCATCTTAAATAGTCTGCACATGCAGTGCTCTCATCTCGTGTCTCCACTGCAGTACCAGTATTATAGCACTAAGAGCGCTGTTGGACGGGTGAGCTGTCACACCTTTATTAATCTGCAGCCTGCCCCTACCAGCACATAAGTGTGCTCCTGGAGTATGTGAGTACTCATTTGGCTATACTGTCTATAATTTTGTGTTTCCCACTGATGATACCACACATGAGGCGCCCCTCTGTTTTTCTTTACTTCTGTATATATATATATATATATATATATATATATATATATATATATATATATATATATATATAGCAAAACAGGAAACAGCACTCTTATTCGGTAAAGTTTCGGGGAATGCTCCCCTTCATCAGACCCAACTACTCTAGCACCCTGGCCCTTGGAGAACTGTTTGTGAGAGTGCAACTGACTCTTTTTGCCTATATATATATATATATATATATATATATATATATATATATATATATATATATATATATATACACACATATACACTTTGGGACCCTTCTCAATCAAATACCTTGGAGCATGTAATATGATTTTTATTCATTTTTAATGTGTTTTTAAATTTAAATTGAAATTCCTAGGTTTTTCACCTATAATTTGTTGTTGTTAGTGAGTGCAGGACTTTCTCTGTGTGTTGTATTAATTTGTTTTGTAATTTTCCCTATGGTTCTTGTACCCAGACCTGTCTGGGGTTAACTGCCTGTGACTCTGGGGACAGCACAGCTTCTTGTGAGTGCCAGTGAGCACCCAGGGCTGAGCATGTTGCAGAGTCATGGGATGTGTACCCGGTCCTGTCTAGGAGTGCAGTCCCTTTCCGTGTTTTGTATATGACTGGGTGATTACATAAGCCTGTGCACCCTTCACTTGTTCCCAGTTTGTTTGGATTGAGAGCTTGCATTGTGTGGCTGTTTTAGGGTCCCAGGTTTTTGGAAAGGACCTTGATGTGGTACCTGGGCTTGTCCCATTTGGCCAGATGCGGTAACTAACCTTTCCCTTTTAATCTTAGCTGAGAGCTTGCTAGTGAGTGCAGGGCTTTCTCTGTGTGTAATATATATACAATATATCTATATATCTATAACTATATCTGTATATATACATATTGACATATAGGTATATACTTTTCAAAAAAATTAATCATATATAATTATATAGAAATATATATTTAAATATAAAAAGAACATTATCTTCTGGGTAAAGAGCATAGGAATTTGAAGCACTCCTTTTTTATATATTAATTGTATTAATTTCTTGTTTCTATATAAGTTCAATGCATACAATGCTATAGGTTAACAGGCAACTGAATGATAAACAATAGTAAGCAATAATAAAAAGTTATACCAATAATCCAGTGTGTATAGTACAAAACACAAATCATTAAAAACCCTGCAATTAATAATAATAATAATAATAATATAATGATAAAAAAATACTATAATATTATAATGATAAAATATAATGATAATGATAAAAAAAAGGAATTTGAAGCACTCCTAATGCACCTTTGGATTTAGCGCAGTTGATCTAAAAAAGTGTCGGGATAGCGCAGGAGCAATAACCAATAGGGTTTTTTTGGAGCGCACCCCAACAATGAAACAGACTATTTAATATCACTTTAGAGGAGTAGAGATCGAGGGGTTTAAAAAAAAAGAATGCAACCTCAGAGCTAAAAAAAAAGTTTCACAAAACACATAAAATATACATTGCAAAGTTTAGTTACACTCATAATAACACCATCTAATAAAAAATATATTTCAAAATAATATTGCACACAAAACGCAAAAGTTATATAGGCACAAAGATATGAAGTCTCAGGTGTTATAAAAAAAAAGGCAGGCAAAAGGGGCTTTAATATAGAGATACATTCATATACATCTCTAAAGATGTATAAAGGAAGGCACACAGGTGTCTAGCAATACAGCCATGATGAGGTCCCAGCTTGATGATTTCAAAGGGGTGAAACATACATGGCGTTGGTTTGCTGAGACCTTATATGCTATGACATCCACATAGTCAAGTTGTCCTTCTAACCCTTCCCCCACAGAAAACACTTCACACCTTCATTTGGGATAGAAAAGGCTGCAGCTCCTTTATTAACATAACATAAAAACATCAATAACCATAACTTATTAACCAATCCCCGTGCTTGCCTCCTCTATTAAATCCACAAGCCCCGCCCCTCTCAGGGGGGCTAACACCATTAAACCATCCCCCTGTTTCTCCAACAGGAAGTACAATCCACATCATTACAGACATAAGCCTTTACCACCTAGAGCAAGCACCCCGCCACAGCTGTGACATCCAGGATCATTCAACTCTAGAGAGGGAGAGCGGGAAATCACCCACCGTGTTGCTCCAGTTTAGAATGCCTGCCTCTACTTCCTGGTTTGGGTTTGTAAACCCCCCTTTCCAAGCCCATCCCCTTGTCCTTTATCTCACTCCATGCCCTCTTCCTAGTGGGGTCATATAACCCTTCCTTCTATTTCTTTCTTTCAGGGTTATTCCTTGACCCCCACATAGTCAAGTTGTCCTTCTAACCCTTCCCCCACAGAAAACACTTCACACCTTCATTTGGGATAGAAAAGGCAGCAGCTCTTTTATTAACATAACATATAAACATCAATAACCATAACTTATTAACCAATCCCCGTGCTTGCCCCCTCTATTAAATCCACAAGCCCCACCCCTCTCAGGGGGGGCTACCACCATTAAACCATCCCCCTGTTTCTCCAACAGGAAGTACAATCCACATCATTACAGGCGTAAGCCTCTACCACCTAGAGCAAGCACCCCGCCACCATGCACCCCCAAGGTGAGTCCCGCCAACCAGAGCAAAGGCCTTTTCAATTCCCTCTTTCAAAGTGAAGTTAAAGAGGTGTAGCCCCACCTCTTTAAATGAATACCATCCTTCAAGTAAAAACATTTACCTGACTCACCCTCAAACTCCACGTGCCTCAAACCCACACCCCCAATCCGTCTTACATACCCACTCACCATCCTGTTAATCTTCCTTCTGGAAGCCTCCAACCTCCCTATATCCCAAGCTAACCTCCACACCAACCAACTCTCAATTTCAAACTACACTATGACCAACCCAGGGAAAAGCTGCCGCAACCTATCCATACCCCTCTTTATCTTGTCCACGATCATTCCCACCTGAATGGATAACCAGTATCTGGGGAGGGGAAAACAATCTAGCATACTCCACCACTTTCCCAATCAACTGCCCCCACTTCATACCCCTCATCCCAAACCATTTTATCAAAAAATTTTCCCTGGACAATCTCAATTGCTCTCCATCCTCCTTCACTGCAGCAGCTTTTCTGGCCCAGTAAATGTAGGAATGCCCGATCAACCAGCATCTCACCAGACCTGCCAAGAAAAGGAAAGCTGTAAAAGCTGCAAGCCCCATCTAAACCACCATCCCCGGCCTCACATACCCCCGAAATTTCTCAGACCTCCATCTCCCAATCCTCTTAATAACTGCATCATCCAAACCCAGCCCAGCGGTCTCCGTCGCCGCCCCAGTTCAAAAGGAATGGGACCCGAACTCCAAACCCCCCATGCATAGCACCACCAACGCTTTGCGGAATACTGATATAAACTGAAAATGGGACAGACATGAAACATCCTCATGGATCAAGAAGGGGCCATTCCCAACTGGGCGGCGACTGAGGAAAGCTTGTACAGAAACCACTGGGCAACATTCCCCTCCTATTTCCTTCAAGCAAATCAAACATCCTTTTCATGCCTGATCGTCTCAACCACAACTCCACCTCACCCTCCTTTACTACCACCTCATCCCTGAGGAGCCCCCATCCTTCTTATTTTTTACCACCAACTCTGACACTCTGAACGCCCCAAAGAAGTCTAAAACGAAGGCCATCTTAAAAAGCACCTTCTCAAAATTCGAGAAACACAAACCTTTCAAGCAACCCACAACCTTTCCCAAGACTGCAAATGTAACCTGCCTTCTACCATCCCTCCGCCCTTTGCCTCGACACAAACCTCTTACCGCCATTCTAATCATAAACACCTTTGTCAAATCCTCCAAACCCAGCAATTGAAAAAGAAATGCTAAAGCCGCCATTCTTTTCCATATCTCAGAAGGCAACAGCCTTTCCTCCCCCCAATCCTTAACCCATGTCAGGAAGACACCCAATTGTACATTCTTGTCGTCTGTTAAGTGCCTTCCCCCTTTCAGATCACACCACTTTCGCCACACACAGGCATACACCTTCCATGTGTTAGGAGCCAAGGCTCCTTTTATCAAACTGATTACCCCAAGCAACCCAAATCCTACAGGTCCCTCGGACAGGCCACCCCTTCTCCGCCTGCATCTGGCACCCCCATGCAAAACCGGTCCCAGTGAAAATGGGACAGAGTAAGCTATAACATTCAGTTTGGCTGGCACATGAACAGCCCTGAAAGACACATTGTTACACAAGCATTCCAACACAAACACTCTCAACAGCTTCACCACCGGGGGGGAATTCGCTGTAAGCCTATTGATAGCCATGACCACCCCCAGGTTGTCTGAATGGAAACTGACCCTTTTGTCCCTCAAAATGTGAGTCCATACCCACAGGGCAACTACCAGGGGGGAAAACTCCAGGAACGTGAGGTTCCTCGTCAACCCTGCATCCACCCAGCTTGAAGGCCATGCTTCCGTGCACCATCTGCCCTGCAGGTATGCCCCAAAACCATGAGCCCCCGAAGCATCTGTGAACAAACACTGTCGTCAGACCAGCCCACCTCCTGAATAATCAATCTCCCATTGAACTCCTCCAAAAACACTAACCAAACCCTCAGATATTCTTTTAAATCTTTCGACAACCTGATGTGATGTTGTGGTTCCGACACCCCCACCATTGCCAATGATAACCAATGGCAGAAAAACCCTACCGATTGGAATAATCCGGCAGGCGAAATTGAGTTTACCCAGCAAGGATTACAGCTGTCGCAAAGTGACCTTCCTCACTCCCAATGCCTCACCCAACACAGCCCTCAGGTCCCAGAGCTTATCCTCTGGGAGCCTGCATTCCATCTGGATACCCAAAAAGCTCAAAGAAGTGACCGATCCCTCTGATTTGTCCGCTGCCACCGGGATACCGAAATCCTGGGCAACTTCCCCAAAAACTTCCACCAAATGCTCGCAATCCCCCGATCCAACCGCACCCACAAAAAGGAAATTGTCCAAATAGTGAACAATCGAGGACTTACCCGCTTTCTGCCTTACCACCCATTCCACAAACTAACTGAACCTCTCAAAGTATGAGTATGAGATAGAGCAGCCCATAGGAAGGCATAAGTCAACAAAGAAAGAACCCTCAAAGTAACAACCCAGAAGATGATGACACCTCGGATGAACTGGTAACAGCCAAAAAGTGGACTCCACGTCCACCTTGGCTAGCAGAGCCCCCGGCCCCGCTACCCGCACCAATGCAACAGCCTTGTTGAATGAAGCATAATTTACCGATACCAACTCCGGGTAAATACCATCGTTCACTGACAACCCCTTAGGATGCGAGAGGTGATGGATAATCCGAAATTGCCCTGCCCCGTTCTTCGGGACCACCACCCAGCAGAGAAATCCACAGCCCCGCTAATGAAGGAACCTCAAAAGGCCCTGCCATTCTCCCCAGAGAGACCTCTCCCTCACCACCCATGAAAACTCCCTGGCCGATTTAAAATTCCCCCCAAAATCCCCAACTTCTTGATCACTAAACGGAATAACAAAACCTGAGCTAAAACCAGTTAGCAATAATTCTGCATCCGCCACGTGTCCCCGCCTACTGGCATACTCCTTTAGCCACGGCACCATCCTTTCTACCCTCAGCGGGGTCCGCACCCACACTACCCACTTCTCCTGGCCTAATCCCTGGCCTTGCTTTTTTGAAGTATTTTGTGAAGGAATGAATTCCTCCACAACCAGAACCTTCGTGCTTGTATTTGCACAATGCCCCAAAGCGGCACTGTCCCTCATTAAATTGGAAGCAGAGACCCTTTCAGATAGCCGTCGATGTGCCACTACCGTTCCCCCACTTCCCGTTCCCTGACCCGATATCTGAAAGGACTGGCCCCCCCAAAGCAGAGTCATAATCTCCAACCAAATGCCCATATCCCAGTCTTCCCACTGCATCTCGGGCCGTATCACCATCCGCTGCCTTAACCGCTCATCATAGCGCCACCAAGCCATCCGGGAACTTCTCACTTACCACGCTCGCCAATATACAAAATGCCCTGGAGCAATTCCCAAACGTCTTGGGCAGCTTCCTAAACTGCTTCTTCCTCTCCTCCTCTTTCTTCCCTTTCTCCTTATCATCCTCCTTCACCTCCAGGGCATGGTCCAGCGAAAGCAGGGACAAGAATTCCAAGAATTCCCTCTTCCAGATCTTCTCCTTCAACTCGTTAAGCAGATGAATCCCCAATGGTCCCACTGAGCATAAAAAAGGTCTCCTCAATGCATCTTCCGGCACCTTCAATAACTCCCCTCCTCCGCTAGTAACTGTACTCCCCACAGTTACCGTACTTCCTCCTGGTCTAGCCACTTCAACCCGCCCCTCTGTGCCTGACTGGATCCATGCCACCGCTGGCAACCCCACTGCACCCTTTGGCTTCTCCAGAGCTGCGATCAAGCCTTTCAACCCTGCCAATAACACCTCACGTTCACCAGATAAACCATCATTCACACTAGAAAGCGGTCCTGCTGTCTCACCTGCAGGCTGCACTGCCATTGTGGGTCCTTCTCTCCGTCCAGCCTCCACTACCTCTACGGGTGGTATGGTGCCACACTCCTGACCAGGTCTCCTGGCTCCCCTGGCCGTATCCTCTATGTCCTACTCCAGAATGCACCTGGCTGGCCCCCTCTTGGCAGGGGATCTCCCTCTACCATGCCTGCTCCTGTCCCTGGACCTCTCGACCCTAGCCCATGTTGGTGACATCCCCTCTGTCACACCTGCCTGTGTCCTCAGTGGCGAACGAGACCTCCTGCATCCAACCGAGGAATCCCGCCTCCTATGGGGGGTGCTGTCCCTCCCCGTTACAGGTCTGGACCTAGTAGCCTGTGAGGAAGAGGATTGAATCAAAGCCCTCCCTCTCTATACACTAACCCTCCCCTCCCCCTTCTACCCTGCTCCCTACCTCCCTCCCTCCCTACCCCATGGAGGAGACAAAAACCTCAAAAGCTGCGCCAAAGTAGATATGTACCCTACCTGGCCAGCCGTTACAGGTCCTGCTGATGTCCCTTCCAGTGCATCCTTCTCCTCACTGAAGTTGCCTCTGGCCTCCAGGTCTAGTGGCGGCTCTGTCCACTGCTCCAGTTGCTGCTCCTCTACAGCTGTCCTGGCCTCGACCGCCACCTTTTCTGTGGCCGTACTGACCCTCTCCTCTGAAACAACAACAGCACAAATTAAATCATACCTATCCCCCATCTCCCACCCCTGACCCATGCTGCCATACCCAGCTACCACTACCCCAAAGCACCCCAGCCCCCTTTCCCCCCCCAGGACTCAACCCCCCCCACACCCGCTTACCCTATTCCCCCTTTTAATCCCCCCCATAACTTACTTCCCTCTCCTATCCCCTACCTACCCTTTCAAAATATGCATACAACCCCTCTATATGTAACCATATACATAAATAAACATCTATATATTTTTTTTGTTTTTTTGGTTAATTTATTTATTTATTATTTTATATATATATATATATATATATATATATATATATATATATATATATATATATATATATATATATGAATAAATACCAAACAGGATCCCACACTCACTGCTCCATTCCGGCCTCCGGGGTGCTCTTTAAACCATTGATATACACAAAAGAAATAAGAAATTAGAAAGGCACTCTCCGTATTCTGTAGTAAAATAACTTTACTTTGGTGAACATTTTCGGGGTCAACCCCTTCCTCAGACCTTACAAAACAAACAATCCAGTGAACTATTTAAGTGCTTACCTGGTGACGATCCTGCCAGAGTCTGTGGCATCCTCCTAGCGCAACTGCGCATGCGCAAGAGTAAGTACAGAGGCCCTAGAGGTTCAAAAGAGTCACCAAGGCAAAAAAATGTGAAATCACAAAAATTTAAAAAACAGCAATGTTGACATGTAAATTAAAATTATAAGTACACAGAACTCGGTGTTGTAGAGATGGTGACTGTTAAACAAATGACCTGTAAGTGTAGTGTGAGGAAAACTGTGTAGGCATGAACGTGTTAGTAACAATATCAGGTACCTAAGAGTCTTATATATAGCGGTATAAGTGTGATAAAGAGGGTGTATCCGGATTACACTAAACACTCTGTAAAAGGGTAAAAATACTCAAATTATACCCCCAAAGATATAAATATCGGCGCAACAAGTATAACAACTGTTGCTAGACAGCCATATAAAATGCCAATCAAAAACTGACAGATCAGTCGCAACAACTCTCAGCATACATAGCGGTCAGGATATCTAACTAAATGCATTACAAAGGCTATATCCAGATTCTACTAAACACTCTGTAAAAGGGTAAAAGTATTCAAATAATGCATTCAAATAATACCCCCAAGAATTTAAACATCGGCGCAAAAAGTATGACAACTGTTGCTAGGCAACCATAAAAATGCCACTCAAAGACTGACAGATCAGTCGCGACAAAACCCGGCGTGTATAGCAGTCAAGATATCAAACCAGCCCCTCAGTGACCATACCAAATGGTGGACCATACTAGATAAATTGTTCAATCCGCTGCCTGCTAAAGAGCTGAATTATACCACATACATAATGTGAAACTACATAGTGCCTACTAATCCAATTATTACTGGTCGCAACACGTACTGGTTGGTTTGGACACCACAACACCGGCCATATAGCGCTAGCTGCATTCAAGTCACTGGCCATATACCCTAACCAGCAGTAGTATCAGTGTTCAAAAGAACTCAAGTATTCAATCTCAATTTACATACCCTATGTAGAAAAACATCATATCACAAACAGAAAGTTTCAATATTCCAAATAGGAAAACCACTCACATTATATCTCACACAATAGCATATTGTTACACCATATGTTATATTGTGCCAATTAACTGAAATAGGTATTAATCATCATGCCCCACAACATTAGCTCATACAGAGGTCATGTAGTATTAATCATCTAAGATGATATTAATACTAAACAAGTGAAATAAAGCATGTATACCCAAACCAGATGAGGGACCCAAGAACAGCTAAGCAGGTAACTACATCAAATAATGTTAGATCAATCAATCATTTAGATACAGTTAGGAATAAGAACAACCAATATCAAGTATTGCAGACCTCACAAAAAGCACTGCATGTCAAAATGGACATTAAGCCCCTTAGGGACCAGAGTGTCAAGTGTGAAAATCCAACGACTTTCCCTCTGTAAGAGCACCCTACCTCTGTCACCACCCCTCACTAGGGGTGGGACGTGGTCAATTATAATGAAACGTAAGTCTGTGTTCTTGTTTCTTGCCTGCAAAAAGTGTCTGGCTACCGGTTGGTCGAATTTACCATTCTCCAATGCTGCCCTAATGGCCGACCTATGGTTGGCCATTCTAGTGTGGGCATCGTCCTGTGTCTTTCCGACATAAAACTTGCCACATGGGCAGTGGATCATGTATATGATGTAACATGTAGTGCATGTGACTCTGTGTCTAATAGTAAATTTTCTGTTGGTCCACGGATGTGTGAAAAATTTACTCTGGTTCATCCCACTACATGTAGTGCATCCACTGCATCGGAAGCACCCATTTTTGGTGGTGTCTAACCATGTTTTAGACTTGTAGCTAAGTCTATTGTCGGGTCGCATCAGATGATCCCTTAAGGAGGCCGCCCTCCTATAACCAACCATCGGTAAGTCCATAGACTCGCAAGGCAGTTTTTTATCAGTTGAAATGATGTCCCAATGCTCTCGTAGTATGTTCGGTAAAGAAACCTTCTCAGGAGTAAAGATGGTCGTCAGTATCAACCGTTCCCTAGATGGTGCCTCAGGTACTGTTTTCTTTAGAGCCTCATTTTGTGAAGTGGTGTGGGCTTCACTGAAAGCCACATCCAGATGTTCTCTGTTATAGCCCCGCTGCTCAAATTTCATCCTCATCTCATCAAGTTGTACTGTTTTGTTCTCTTGGTCACTATTATTTCGTGTAACCCTCTTGAATTGAGACTTGGGCAGAGCCTTTTTCAAAAAAGGTGGATGGCAGCTTGTACCTTGGAGGATCGAATTCCTATCGGTGGGTTTTTGATATAGTGTGGTCTTCAAGCCATCACCAGATCTATATATCCTTAAGTCTAAGAAATCCACTGTTTGTTTGTTGTGAGTGATCTTGAACTTTAGGTTGTTGTTAGACTGGTTCAGTTCATAGAACCAAGTCATAAGGTCTTGTTGCTCCCCTCGCCAGATCAAGAATAGATCGTCTATGTATCTACGGAAACATATCACCCGTGGATCCTTGAATAACATCGTGCCCAAGGTCTCAAACTCCGCCATATACAGATTGGCATAGGATGGGGCCACATTGGACCCCATCGCTGTGCCCGAAATCTGTAAATAGAATTTTGCCTCGAACTTGAAGTAATTCATCTTGAGACAATACTCCAATAGTTGTAGTACCACATCGACAGGTGGACCAACATAGGGAGATTTAAGGAGAGTAGATTTGATCGCCGCCATACCGTCCTCGTGCGGTATGACCGTATAGAGGCTGGTTACATCCAGGGTAACCAGCACATCATCTGCAGTTAAGCCTTCAATACCTTGTAATAGTTTCACCATCTCTATGGAATCCAGAAGGAAAGAGTCCATCTGTCTGACTAATGGTTGCAGGATATCATCGACGTATACAGCCAATGTTTGTAGTATCGATCCCCTTGCCGATACAATTGGACGTCTTGGAGGTCGCACCAGATCTTTGTGGACCTTGGGTAAGGTATATATGATGGGAGTTATAGGAAAGTCAACCAGCAAAAATTCATATGTAGCCTTAGATATAATATTCATTGAATATAATACATCAAGGTATTTATCAATAGTTCTTTTGAATTCTGAAGTGGGATCCTGCGTTAATCTACGGTATGTCTTCTTGTCATCCAGCTGGGATATTATTTCATCCCTATAATCTTGGTAGTCCTGTACGACCAATGCACCGCCCTTGTCCGCATTGCGGATTACCAACTTGTGATTTTCCTTCAACCCCTTCAAGGCCTTCCATTCTGTTCTTGAAAAGTTATTTCTTGTAGGATGCTCTTTGTCCAATGTACCTTCAAAGTTCTCTTTTATCATACGTGTGTATGTACTGATTCTCGCACTTGAGGATTTTGGATCAAATCTGCTTGGTTTCCTGAATTTCTCCACCTGGAACTCAGTCTGCCCAAAATGTTCCTTAAGGCGAAGTTTCCTATTAAATTTATATAGGTCAACGTGTAAATCAAATCTGTCCACTCTGGCCGTGGGTACAAAGCTTAGTCCTTTCTCCAATATTTCAATTTCAATAGTTGTTAATTGGTGGGAGCTGAGATTGATTATATTGCTCAGTGCCAACCCCGGCGCCATCGCCGGGGTAGTCTCCCCCTGGAAGATCCCCTTGCGCTTGTGACCACTTCTCCTGGGGGGCATTATTTGAATGCATTATTTGAATACTTTTACCCTTTTACAGAGTGTTTAGTAGAATCTGGATATAGCCTTTGTAATGCATTTAGTTAGATATCCTGACAGCTATGTATGCTGAGAGTTGTTGCGACTGATCTGTCAGTTTTTGATTGGCATTTTATATGGCTGTCTAGCAACAGTTGTTATACTTGTTGCGCCGATATTTATATCTTTGGGGGTATAATTTGAGTATTTTTACCCTTTTACAGAGTGTTTAGTGTAATCCGGATACACCCTCTGTAACACACTTATACCGCTATATATAAGACTCTTAGGTACCTGATATTGTTACTAACACATTCATGCCTACACAGTTTTCCTCACACTACACTTACAGGTCATTTGTTTAACAGTCACCATCTCTACGACACTGTGTTCTGTGTACTTATAATTTTAATTTACATGTCAACATTGCTGTTTTTTAAATTTTTGTGATTTCACATTTTTTTGCCTTGGTGACTCTTTTGAACCTCCAGGGCCTCTGTACTTACTCTTGCGCATGCGCAGTTGCGCTAGGAGGACACCACAGACTCTGGCAGGATCGTCACCAGGTAAGCACTTAAATAGTTCACTGGATTGTTTGTTTTGTAAGGTCTGAGGAAGGGGGTGACCCCAAAAACGTTCACCAAAGTAAAGTTATTTTACATCAGAATACAGAGAGTGCCTTTCTTATTTCTTTTGTGTATATCAATGGTTTAAAGAGCACCCCGGAGGCCGGAATGGAGCAGTGAGTGTGGGATCCTGTTTGGTATTTGTATTAAGTGTTTGATCTCTGCACCCTGACTGGATTACGTATACCTGGACTATTTTGCTGTATATTCTTTTTTGACATTTTGTCAATAGGGATATTATTGTTTTTAATAGTACACATCACTTGGTGTGGTGATTTGGTACATAACATGTCACAGACACAGCCGCAGCAGATTGGTGAAACTGATGGAGTGGATGGAGCTGCAGTATTCCAATTCAGTGAAGCTGATGCCAGCAGAATAAGATTTGATGAAGTAGCCATTAGAACTAAGAGAGAGCAGCCAGAGCAGCTGCATAATCATTTGGTTAAACTGAAGAAAAGAGCAATCGATTTAAAATTACATGGCTGCTACCTGTCTGACTATCACAGGAAATCATTCATCCCTAAGGTTTTTAGGGTAAAAAATGTCCCCACTATTGGACGTAACAATACTATCTTTTGCGTCAAGTGGTGTGGGATCTTGAACAAATGTTCGCTGGATCTGGTTCTACTGGTAATAGAGGAAGTTTCTACATTATTAAAACAAGTAGAGAATGAAATACAGACCTTTGAAATACAGCACCATGATAAATTGTTGAATGATGGAGAGGAAGACTGGCTATCTAAGATCAAGAACCAGGTGGACCAATATGAAAAAGAACTTATTTCTTTTAAGGAACGTAAATGGGAGGCCATAACTAGTGATTACAGAGAGAAGAGAGTCTATAAATGGTTATTGGGCCCTGAGGAAAGAAGAGTTGCCTTCAGAAATAGGAGACCTCGGGCATTTAAACCCAGGAATTTGAACACTGTTGAAAGCTCTGACAATAGCTCTGACCCTGAACAGGGTGAGGTAGTAGCAATGGGCACTACCACAGGCTCCCAACCCATGACCACCCGGTCAAAAAACGCCTACGGGGGAGGCCACACCCCAGGAGAAGTGGTCACAAGCGCAAGGGGATCTTCCAGGGGGAGACCAACCCGGCGATGGCGCCGGGGTTGGCACTGAGCAATATAATCAATCTCAGCTCCCACCAATTAACAACTATTGAAATTGAAATATTGGAGAAAGGACTAAGCTTTGTACCCATGGCCAGAGTGGACAGATTTGATTTACACGTTGACCTATATAAATTTAATAGGAAACTTCGCCTTAAGGAACATTTTGGGCAGACTGAGTTCCAGGTGGAGAAATTCAGGAAACCAAGCAGATTTGATCCAAAATCCTCAAGTGCGAGTATCAGTACATACACACATATGATAAAAGAGAACTTTGAAGGTACATTGGACAAAGAGCATCCTACAAGAAATAACTTTTCAAGAACAGAATGGAAGGCCTTGAAGGGGTTGAAGGAAAATCACAAGTTGGTAATCCGCAATGCGGACAAGGGCGGTGCATTGGTCCTACAGGACTACCAAGACTATAGGGATGAAATAATATCCCAGCTGGATGACAAGAAGACATACCGTAGATTAACACAGGATCCCACCTCAGAATTCAAAAGAACTATTGATAAATACCTTGATGTATTATATTCAATGATTATTATATCTAAGGCTACATATGAATTTTTGCTGGTTGACTTTCCTATAACTCCCATCATATATACCTTACCCAAGGTCCACAAAGATCCAGTGCGACCTCCAGGACGTCCAATTGTATCGGCAAGGGGATCGATACTACAAACATTGGCTGTATACGTCGATGATATCCTGCAACCATTAGTCAGACAGATGGACTCTTTCCTTCTGGATTCCATAGAGATGGTGAAACTATTACAAGGTATTGAAGGCTTAACTGCAGATGATGTGCTGGTTACCCTGGATGTAACCAGCCTCTATACGGTCATACCGCACGAGGACGGTATGGCGGCGATCAAATCTACTCTCCTTAAATCTCCCTATGTTGGTCCACCTGTCGATGTGGTACTACAACTATTGGAGTATTGTCTCAAGATGAATTACTTCAAGTTCGAGGCAAAATTCTATTTACAGATTTCGGGCACAGCGATGGGGTCCAATGTGGCCCCATCCTATGCCAATCTGTATATGGCGGAGTTTGAGACCTTGGGCACGATGTTATTCAAGGATCCACGGGTGATATGTTTCCGTAGATACATAGACGATCTATTCTTGATCTGGCGAGGGGAGCAACAAGACCTTATGACTTGGTTCTATGAACTGAACCAGTCTAACAACAACCTAAAGTTCAAGATCACTCACAACAAACAAACAGTGGATTTCTTAGACTTAAGGATATATAGATCTGGTGATGGCTTGAAGACCACGCTATATCAAAAACCCACCGATAGGAATTCGATCCTCCAAGGTACAAGCTGCCATCCACCTTTTTTTAAAAAGGCTCTGTTCAAGAGGGTTACACGAAATAATAGTGACCAAGAGAACAAAACAGTACAACTTGATGAGATGAGGATGAAATTTGAGCAGCGGGGCTATAACAGAGAACATCTGGATGTGGCTTTCAGTGAAGCCCACACCACTTCACAAAATGAGGCTCTAAAGAAAACAGTACCTGAGGCACCATCTAGGGAACGGTTGATACTGACGACCATCTTTACTCCTGAGAAGGTTTCTTTACCGAACATACTACGAGAGCATTGGGACATCATTTCAACCGATAAAAAACTGCCTTGCGAGTCTATGGACTTACCGATGGTTGGTTATAGGAGGGCGGCCTCCTTAAGGGATCATCTGATGCGACCCGACAATAGACTTAGCTACAAGTCTAAAACATGGTTAGACACCACCAAAAATGGGTGCTTCCGATGCAGTGGATGCACTACATGTAGTGGGATGACCCAGAATAAATTTTTACACATCCGTGGACCAACAGAAAATTTACTATTAGACACAGAGTCACATGCACTACATGTTACATCATATACATGATCCACTGCCCGTGTGGCAAGTTTTATGTCGGTAAGACACAGGACGATGCCCGCACTAGAATGGCCAACCATAGGTCGGCCATTAGGGCAGCATTGGAGAATGGTAAATCCGACCAACCGGTAGCCAGACAATTTTTGCAGGCAAGACACAAGAACACACTTACATTTCATTATAATTGACCACGTCCCACCCCTAGTGAGGGGTGGTGACAGAGGTAGGGTGCTCTTACAGAGGGAAAGTCGTTGGATTTTCACACTTGACACTCTGGTCCCTAAGGGGCTTAATGTCCATTTTGACATGCAGTGCTTTTTGTGAGGTCTGCAATACTTGATATTGGTTGTTCTTATTCCTAACTGTATCTAAATGATTGATTGATCTAACATTATTTGATGTAGTTACCTGCTTAGCTGTTCTTGGGTCCCTCATCTGGTTTGGGTATACATGCTTTATTTCACTTGTTTAGTAATAATATCATCTTAGATGATTAATACTACATGACCTCTGTATGAGCTAATGTTGTGGGGCATGATGATTAATACCTATTTCAGTTAATTGGCACAATATAACATATGGTGTAACAATATGCTATTGTGTGAGATATAATGTGAGTGGTTTTCCTATTTGGAATATTGAAACTTTCTGTTTGTGATATGATGTTTTTCTACATAGGGTATGTAAATTGAGATTGAATACTTGAGTTCTTTTGAACACTGATACTACTGCTGGTTAGGGTATATGGCCAGTGACTTGAATGCAGCTAGCGCTATATGGCCGGTGTTGTGGTGTCCAAACCAACCAGTACGTGTTGCGACCAGTAATAATTGGATTAGTAGGCACTATGTAGTTTCACATTATGTATGTGGTATAATTCAGCTCTTTAGCAGGCAGCGGATTGAACAATTTATCTAGTATGGTCCACCATTTGGTATGGTCACTGAGGGGCTGGTTTGATATCTTGACTGCTATACACGCCGGGTTTTGTCGCGACTGATCTGTTGTCATACTTTTTGCGCCAATGTTTAAATTCTTGGGGGCATTATTTGAATGCATTATTTGAATACTTTTACCCTTTTACAGAGTGTTTAGTAGAATCTGGATATAGCCTTTGTAATGCATTTAGTTAGATATCCTGACCGCTATGTATGCTGAGAGTTGTTGCGACTGATCTGTCAGTTTTTGATTGGCATTTTATATGGCTGTCTAGCAACAGTTGTTATACTTGTTGCGCCGATATTTATATCTTTGGGGGTATAATTTGAGTATTTTTACCCTTTTACAGAGTGTTTAGTGTAATCCGGATACACCCTCTGTAACACACTTATACCGCTATATATAAGACTCTTAGGTACCTGATATTGTTACTAACACGTTCATGCCTACACAGTTTTCCTCACACTACACTTACAGGTCATTTGTTTAACAGTCACCATCTCTACAACACCGAGTTCTGTGTACTTATAATTTTAATTTACATGTCAACATTGCTGTTTTTTAAATTTTTGTGATTTCACATTTTTTTGCCTTGGTGACTCTTTTGAACCTCCAGGGCCTCTGTACTTACTCTTGCGCATGCGCAGTTGCGCTAGGAGGACGCCACAGACTCTGGCAGGATCGTCACCAGGTAAGCACTTAAATAGTTCACTGGATTGTTTGTTTTGTAAGGTCTGAGGAAGGGGGTGACCCCGAAAACGTTCACCAAAGTAAAGTTATTTTACTACAGAATACGGAGAGTGTCTTTCTTATTTCTTTTGTGTATATATATATATATATGTATATATATATGTGTATTTTTTTTTATATATCCCCCACCTTCCATTGCCATTCCCTCCCCTCAGCCCCCCCTTCCTACCTTGCCCCCCCTTTGCCGGACCAACCAGACCCCTTCATATAGCATGCTCCAGGCATCCCCAATACCCCCCTCTACCTACCACCAACCTTCCCATACCCTAAACATCCTCCCCTATACTGCTGTTCATGGACTCTGGACCATGTTAATAGCAGGTGCCAGGACCTACCTATCAGAATATATCCCCTTTTTCCTATATCTATTTTTTCTTTTTAATGTGATGGCCCCTCAGGACATCCCCACTCCACCTGGATAGGCTACTGCCCAACCCTCCCCACTCCTCCCACCTGGTCTCAGTCCTGGCTCTCTCTCTAGTCCCAGTTACCTCTGTCTTCCCCCTCTGCGCCTCTCCTCAAGCTGCCACTGCTCCTCCAAGGCCTCCACCTCCCATCCCACCATGCCCCCTCAGCTTACCTGCCAAACAGCTGCTATCGCCCCACCTGCCGCTAAGCCCCCCCCCCCATTGACGCCATGCTCCGGCTAATGCCTGTTGCCGTTCTTGGCCCATTAACCTCCCCACCCTCTACCCCAGCTCTCCCAATGCCTACCTGCCAGGCCCTGCCAGGCCATGAACGATGACTCCTCCTCCGGCCTCTGGTAGCGATGGATCCCTCCTGCCGATGCCACTCCATGACGTCATCACTCCCCACTGCACTAGGCTGCACACCAGTTACTGGCCTAGCCGTCCGACCGGATCCTGCACCAGATGACTCCTCAGCTGCACCACCACTGCTGTCTCTGTTGCTGTGCCGCCTGGGCCTAGCAGTTCCCAGCTACGGACTAAGATGCTCCGGTGGCCTGGACCTGTGCACAGGCCGTCCGCCCCTCCTGTCAGCTGCCTCCCTATGAAGGGACACTGCCTCCTCTTCTCTTGTGGATGCCTCCCCAGCCGCGGACAACCGCTCCCGGATCCAGCTGGATCGTCTCTGCCTCGCCATCTCCATAACCTCTGCTAAAAGGGCCTCCATAGTCAGGTGAGTAAGCAAATTACCCACCGTGTTGCTCTAGTTTAGAATGCCTGCCTCTACTTCCTGCTTTGGGTTTATAAACCCCCCTTCCAAGCCCATCCCCTTGTCCTTTATCTTACCCCATGCCCTCTTCCTAGTGGGGTCATATAACCCTTCCTTCTATTTCTTTCCTTCAGGGTTATTCCTTTCTAGTGGCACTTTGAAACACAGCATATCCTATTTTAGAGCTGAGGAAGGCAGCCGCCACATGCTAAAATAGCCTTAAAAGCAAAAAAAAATTGGGCTTTGAATTACTATTGAAACTCCCCCGGATTGTATTGTATGCCTGCTTGGAAACACTACACCTGGTTGCAGTGAGCAGAGGGCGGAGACATCAGACCTAAGAGCACGCTGGAAAGACCTGCATGTGTGAGAAGCAGGGAGACTGTTTATCATGAGAGCTGAGATTTTTGGAGATCTAAGCTACTGATGGTCTGAGTAACTGCTGTCCCACTACTACATCCCATTTGGTCCGAATGGATTTTTCAAGTGTCTTATGTAGAGGGGTAAATGTAGTAATGAGATTCACTTTATTGGTGGTATCATTCTCATTCCTCTGTTTTAGTTAAGAGTGCCCTCTGACGTAGGACATTTATAAGATACAAGAAAAAATGTCACAACATGATCAGAGGGCACTCTTAACTAAAACGAGGAATGAGAATGATACCACCAATAAAGTGAATCTCATTACTACATTTACCCCTCTACATAAGACACTTGAAAAATCCATTCGGACCAATTGGGATGTAGTGAAGACTGACAGGTCACTCCCATTTTCCCAAATGGATGCACCCCGCATTGTTTACATGAGGGCTCTGAATTTAAAGGATATTCTGATTCATAACGATCCAGTGAAATGTTATCAGAAAGGTACCTGGTTAGATATCAGAAGGAAAATGGGTTGTTTTAAGTGTGGAGATTGTACCACTTGCAACAGCATGTTGACGGGTTCCCAATTTCATCATCCCCGAATAGGGAGAGGTTATAAAATCTTTCATAGACTGACCTGATTGACCTGTACAACTAGTTTTGTGGTGTATATCTTGACGTGTCCGTGTTCTCTAGTGTATGTAGGAAAGACCTCTACTACATTCAGAGAGAGGATAGCTAATCATTGCCATGTGATAAGGGCGGCTATAGATAAGCAAGAATCAGATCAACCTGTAGCTAGGCATTTTTTGCTAGCAGGACATACTGCAGCCAGCCTAAGGACCATGATAACTGACTATGTGCCACCACTGAGTCGAGGTGGTGATAGGCACAGGAAGCTCTTACAGTTGAAGGCTTCATGGATTTATCGTTTGGATACAGTGGCCCCAAGAGGGTTGAATGTTCAGTTGGATTTTAAGGTGTTCCTTTAGCCTGATGTGGCTATGATTGGACAATCTAGATCCCATCCTTATTGAGCATTAAATAAATACGATCCTTGTTTGAAAATGGACTTCTACAAAATTCGAAAATATCAGAATTTGGGAATATAACAGAAGAGTGTGTTATCCGCCTTCAATGGTTTCTACCATGCTGTGTCGGGCACGATGACATTTTGTTTCTAACTTGTTTAGTGTATATATTAGGGTTTATAGTCTTGTCTGTAATATATTGACAGGCTCGAAGTATGTATATATATACATGTTTTAATTTATGTGATCGCACTGTGGAGGGGTGATGTTTTTAGATTCGTCCGGTTTTAGTCATGCCGTTGTGTTTCACTGCTGTAGTAATTCAAGGATGACGTAGCTGCTACTCGTCATGAGTGGGAAAGGCTATGTTAATCAGCCATGTGCTTCGCGGAGAAGCGTCTGAAGTATGTCGGAATCTGTATGGTGTAACCACATGGGGTTGGCTGACCCGGATATGAATAACACATCAAGATATGATACATTGACAGGTTCTAAGTATAGATATATATACATTTTTAATCTATGTGATCGCACTGTGGAGGTGTGATGTTTTTAGATTGGTCCGGTGTAGTGTTTCACTGTTGTAACAATTCAAGGATGACGTAGCTGCTACTCGTCATGAGTGGGAGAGGCTATGTTAATTAGCCATGTGTTTTGTGGAGAAGTGTCTGAAGCACGTCGGAATTTACACGGTGTAATCACACGGTGTTGGCTGACCCGGAAATGTTGAACACATTTATGTATAAACAGGGAACGGGTGTGTGTTGTTGTTAGGGAACATTTGCACATTTTAATATTACCCATTGAAAAAGGTACCAACTGGGTACCAAAACGTTTGGGGTGGGTTTTCATGCGATGATGAATTGATGAGATTATGAATAAAAGGTATCATTCTCAAGACCGGCGAGTGCAGCGTTTTTTCTTCTGCAGAGGATTAAAGGACATATATATATATATATATATATATATATATATATATATATATATATATATATATACCTATATATAATCATATATATTATATAAATCTTCATATATAGAAATTTGAATTTATGAATAAACAGAACATATTCTTCTATGTAAAAAATATTGGAATGTGAAATATTCATATTTTCATGTCGGATAACTGCACATTAGACTATGTGATTGGGTTTGGGGGAATAGTTTATTGCACGTGCGATATTCTAACCAGCTTTTTGTGTTCGTCGGGTTAGCGCACAAGGGAAAACAGTTTACTTTCAACCATAATATGAGTGCAACCCGACGCACGCAAAAAAAACATTAAATAGCACTCTACCTGTAATCTGGCCTTATGGGACAGATAAAAACAAGCTTCTTCAAATATTGGGCATGTAGTAGTGTCAGAGTTCTCTATTCCATAAAATACCCTCCAGCCTCTTTAGGGTTAAGTGGAATCCCAGCATTTATCAGAGTTAAATTACAGTAAAAGCAGGGGAAATAAATTATGAATGTCTACTGCATTTGTTTTTTTAATTATGCATAATTAAACATTGTGGGCTAGAGTAGTATTGGAGTGAAACATATTAGCTAGATTATGAATGGCGTGCTATTTTGTGCTCATGCATAAACTTCATTAGATAGAGTTTTTTTGCGAGTGCCTGGTTGAGCTTGTGTTGTGAGTTAAAAATAAAAAGATAGCACGAGAGAGAAAACTACCTTGTAGATACATTTTACACAATGATTGCTATCATTAGAGGAGTCCATTTACATCCAGCCGTTGACAGGTTTAAGCAAAAGGAATATAAGCATATAAACTACTTACATTTTCACCAGTGTTTTTCTTCTATGCTGCAATATCTTTTATTATTATTATTATGTTTTTCTGATACAAGATGCTAATGTGAACTCTGAGGATTGAAAAAAAAATGCTGCTATTCACCAGAATTCTGTTTTTTTTGGATTGATTAAAAATAGATTTTTGGAATTTTGATATCCTGTTGCCACCCATGAGGAGCTAACAATACACTCTATAACAAGGGGTTATTTTAAGAACATATTTTTACTGCCTGTCAATGTCAAAATGGATTTCATACTGCATTCCATTTATATTATTTTTCCAAATATGTTTAAGGGTATGGTTTTCATCAAGTATTCAGTGCAAAGTCAGTAACTTATTATGGCAATAAACCTATTTATAAAGGTGCATAAAAATAAACCATTCCATTGATATTGACAATGACATGAGGATCATATGCATTTTTGTGCAATACACCTCAAGCTAGTAATAAGGGATGGTGAGACAGGTGTGTCATGTTTGTTGTGCATGGGGTGTGTAGAGGATGGGGTTGGGTAGAGTGGGATTTGTTATGAGAGGATCCTAGACAGTCCCTGAAAACAGGGTCATTTTTCTTGACTAGGAAAGCTGTGGGAGGGACAGCAGCAGACTGGGACTGTTTGGAACGATGGTTTGAGTTTATTAATAATTCATTATATATTACTGTAGCACTCCCAAAGCTTACAAGTGCCGGATGCCCTTAAATTGAAAGGTAGTACATTTTTTTTTTAATGTCAAGTGTTCTATACTGAGCAAGGAGGTAATAGGCATAAAATAAAGATGTAGGAATTGTTTGTAGACAATAACATTCACCACCAGTATCTCCTACTCTATTGCAATTATGCTTCATGGGTATCAATTTGCAACCCCCAAATTGTATGGCCCTGAACCGTCCTAAGTTTCATTATGGCTTACAATATGCTTCTAGTAGAAATTAATGGTTGGGGAAAAAAAAAGAAAAATAAAGCGGGCTCTATTGCCTTCTTAAAACGAATGCAAGGCTAGACCTTGTGTTTGTGTTCTGATGAGGTCAGAATTTATATACTTTAAACAGCACATTTTAACAATAAAATACCATTGCATGCTTTAAATGCATTCATAGTGTAGTAATGTACAGAATCTACAAGAAACAGTAAATATAGTTTTCATTGAGTTAGTAAGTAGTATTGTATTTGGGGTACTGGGGTGCTATGACACCTTCAGTCTTGGTCACCTTTGGACTGTACTTAATGTATAATGAGCTAGTCTATCCGTGTTATCACCCATATAAAAAAGTTATCCATGCTGGATAGACATTTACATTTTTAGTGAATTTGTGTATGTTTTTTTTTTCTTGGATAAAAGTTTTTTTTGTTTTTCTTAATCTTTTTTTGGAGAAAACATTTGCAGATGTATTTTCAACCAGCCCTCTCATATTACCTGTGATATGACCTTGTCTACAGCAAGAAATCAAACTGTGCCATTATTTCTAATGAAACTTGTATAAATCTATTATATGGCAGAACATAAGCATCTGGTGTATTAGCCTGAAACACTTATATTAACACAGGAATACATTTTATACACCCATTTGAAAATAAATATCAATATTATGTTTTACAAAATGCTGCTTTTACTTCAATAATATATAATTAAAGTGTAGAGTTATTAATTTCATGTCAGTTGAAATTGGGAAGCATGGCCTGTGTAATAAGCGCATTAACATGTGAATGAATGAGGCAATGAATTAATTAATGATATTGTGATTGTATGAATAGGAGTACTTTTTTTAATGTGAGCAATATAATTAGAAAAATAAACACTCAAGTCAAAAAAAGGAAAGGTTAAAAATAATCACAGGCACTGGTATTTTTACTGTAATTATTATGAGTTTCAGAGTATTAATTTACCAAGCAAGATGTTTGATAAGAAATGTAACACTGTATTAACTTTGTCTATATGTTCTTTGTTTCTGTTTTATTATAAACATTAGGGGGCCTATCTATCAAGCTCCAAATGGAGCTTGAGGGCCTGTGTTTCTGGCGAGCCTTTTAAAGACCGCTGCTCCAAAACCTGTCCGCCTGCTCTGAGCAGGCGGACACACATCGCCGGAATTCAACCTGATCTAGTACAATCGGGTTGATTGACACCTCCCTGCTGGTGGCCGATTGGCCGTGAGTCTGCAGGGGGTGGCATTGCACCAGCAGCTCACAAGAGCTGCTGGTGCAATGCTGAATACGGAGAGCGTATTGCTCTCCCCATTCAGCGAGGTCTGTCGGACCTGATCCGCACTGTCGGATCAGGTCCGACATACCTTTGATTGATATCCCCCATTGGCTTGTCCTGGAGCTGGCATTTTGTGAACTGCAAGTTTATAGGCCCATTTCATATATGCCCATGTTTTAGACACTGATGCGCTAATGGCCTAAGGAGGGTAGAGGCAATTATTAGCTAGCCTACAATCCATTTTACTTCACAATAACTCCAGGAAGCAAGCAAATTAGAAGGTACTTAAAGAGACATTAAAAAGATCCTTAATTTTGTGTAAAATATTAGCTTTTCCCACACTCCCTTGAATCCTTTAACCCCAAATCATGAAATAACAAGTAATATTGCTTAGAGTGTTTTCATTGTTGATCTTTCATGTACTTTTATTATTTGTATATATATTTTATATTTAATTTTTCTAATAGGATTTTGCAATTTGGTATACTAGGACTTTCCTTGAACATTTAATATATATTAAAATGTAGCCATAGTTTTCACAATGATAGGATCCAAAAAAAGAACAGGTTATCATATTTTATTATTTTTTGTAAGACCAAATCAGTTTAGTTTAAGTAGAGTAGATCATTATTTTTAAATACAAGGATATGTCTATGTTTGTATCTCTTACGAGGTTTCCTTTGAAACATTTTTATTTATGTATGTGCAAATATAAGGTTAAAGTGGTGAATTAACCTGTCCCTGCAAAACTAGACAAAAGGGCTATCTTCCAATGTTTTAGAATTCATGTTGCTTTGAACTCAATTTATTTTTGTTTATTTATTTATTTATTTTAATTGTATTTTTTGTTGCCTTTAATCCACTATAAGCTTGTTTCTCTGTATTCAATTGAGGTATACAGTATGTGAGTATATATATATATATATATATATATACACATATGGGCGTCCACAAGGGTGGGCAAGATGGGGCATCTGCCCCCCCTCCTGGATATTCCTTATTCCTCCCCACCTGGAGTAAAACTGCAGAAAAAAAAGAAAATTGAATGTCCGTTTCTATGCCTTTTTGTAGTTCAGTTGCATAGTATTATGGGAGTTACAAAGCATTTTGGAATTTATAGTTCACTATATCCTACTCAGTATTGTGTCACTGCAGTTTTGGACTCTAATTCCCAGCATGCATTGTACAATTATTTCTTGTTTGAATTCTGTAGAGAGGGAACATGGAAAATGGATGATATGGAAGCCAGTTCTAATATAATGTAAGCCTGTTCTAACATAGTGTAAGCCTGTTCTAATGTAGTGCTAATGTATCTGAGTGCATACAAGAAATGTATGATAGTGTATTAAAGGGACAGGAAACTCCAAAATTTTCTTTCATGATATGGATAAAACATACAATTTTAAACAACTTTTCAATTTATTTCTATTATCAAATTTGCTTCATTCTGTTGTAATTATTTGCTGAAGAAACAGCATTCCACTACTGGCAGCTAGCTGAAAACATCTAGTTAGCCAATCACAAGAGACAAATGTGTGCAGGCACCAATCAGCAGTTAGCTTCCACTTGTTAAGGACATGTGCGTATTCTTTTTCAAGAAGGTATACAAAGATAGCAAAATACATTTGAAAATTGAAGTTCATTTAAAAGTGACAAAATTACATGCTCTATCTGAATCTTGAATGTAAGCAGCCTAAAGAGAGGGGACATATTTTCAACAAATATTTACTTATATAAGCTATGTCAAGACATATATGCATGAAGTTGTTTAATTTTGCTCTCATATTTTGTTTAGATTATTCAAATATTAATGAAAAGTTGCCACATTTTAATGTTATGTATTTATGTATGTATGTATGTGTATATATATATATATATATATATATATATATATATACACTGTATATATATCTTCTCTATGTAGTATAATAATCATTGGAAATTAAAAACTATTAAACAAATTATCACTTTAATGATGAACACATTTGAGCTGGGACATTATGGGTATATTGGGCATGGTTGTAGGGTGTGCTATTTATATGCATTATATGGTAAAATTGCTTATTACATATATTTTTTTTTTTTAAACTTCATATATTATGGTAAAAAAAATGTATTTTTGCAAACGAGAATTAACAATGAGGTATATTACTACCTCACAGAAGAAAGTGGCCGCATATTTTCCCATTTACAATAGTGGACTTTACAACGTTTAGAAAAGATTGTGTTTTTTAAAAATTGCAAGCTTTCCATCTTTGAAAAAGAACAGGGTTTACTTGCAGTATCACATTCCATGAGAGATTACAGTTTGGCGTGATTGAAGCAGCTCAATATGCTCACTGGAGGAAATCTCGCAATTTTTAAAAACATTTTTACAGTGACATAGACTTTTAAAGTCCACTATTGTAACAGGGAAAACATGCAGCCACATTTCTTTTGTAAGATAATAATTTTAATTTGCCAAATTAAAAAAACACATTTTACACAATATACTAAGTTTGACTAAAGGCCTGAAACATCTCCAATGGACCCTGAGGTGCAACAACAAAGGTCATTTTTAAAGAAGCAAAAATAAATACAAAGTTGCCTGTAAAATAAATATAAATCCTAAAATAGCTACAATATAATTATTATTTATATTGTAGCTATATTAGGGTTTATTTTACAGGTAAGTATTTAGCTTTAAATAGGAATAATTTATTTAATAAGAGTTAATTTATTTCGTTAGATAAAAATTATATTTAACTTAGGGGGTTGTTAGGGTTAGGGTTAGAATTAGCTTTAGGGGTTAAAAAATTTATTAGAGTAGCGGTGAGCTCCGGTCGGCAGATTAGGGGTTAATGCTTGAAGTTAGGTGTCGGCGATGTTAGGGAGGGCAGATTAGGGGTTAATACTATTTATTATAGGGTTATTGAGGTGGGAGTGAGGCGGATTAGGGGTTAATACATTTATTATAGTAGCGGTGCGGTCCGGTCGGCAGATTAGGGGTTAATAAGCGACGTTGGGGGTGGCAGATTAGGGGTTAATAAATATAATATAGGGGTCGGCAGTATTAGGGGCAGCAGATTAGGGGTACATAGGGATAACGTAGGTGGCGGCGGTGTACGGAGCGGCAGATTAGGGGTTCAAAATTTTTAATAGAGTGGCGGCGATGTGGGAGGGCCTCGGTTTAGGGGTACATAGGTAGTTTATCGGTGTTAGTGTACTTTAGAGCACAGTAGTTAAGAGCTTTATAAACCGGCGTTAGCCCAGAAAGCTCTTAACTACTGACTCCAGACTGCGGCTGGAGTTTTGTCGTTAGATTTCTAACGCTCACTTCAGCGAAGACTCTAAATACCAGTGTTAGAAAGATCCCATTGAAAAGATAGGATACGCAAATGGCGTAGGGGGATCTGCGGTATGGAAAAGTCGCGGCTGCAAAGTGAGTGTTAGACCCTTTCCTGACTGACTCCAAATACCAGCGGGCGGTAAAAACCAGCGTTAGGAGCCTCTAACACTGGTTTTGACGGCTACTGCCAAACTCTAAATCTAGGCCTCAGTTAGCTCTCTGTTCCGAGATATAACCCATTTATTATGATGTAGGGTATGGGTTTAGAGTAAAGAGTGTGTCTGTGTATAGCTTGCATGAAGTGAAGGTTAGAGCGTTGTTCCTTTCATTGTTTTCAGTTTTGTGGTTACGCTCTACATTAAAAGCCAGGTTGCCACATAAATGTGTTCATGAAGAATTTTGTAAAGGAGATGAAAATGAAGGCAGAAGCTTTCAAGTACCTGAGAGTAAAATTTCCACTACAGAGTGAGGCTAAAGTTAAGAAGGAATCTTTGTTGGTCTGCAAATTTGTGAACTTATTTCAGATAAAACCTTCAGGCAAGTCATCAAGGGTAATGAGAAAGCAGCTTGGGAAGCTTTTAAAGGTGTTGTGCATGACTCCTTCGGTAACCGAAGAGATAGAAACTATACTGAGCTTGTGAACAACCTTTTAGAAAAATATCATTAATTAAGTTGCAACATCACTCAAAATCCTCTTTTTCAACACTTATCTGGGTTTCTTCCCTAACAACTGCAATGCAGTGAGGGATGAGCACAGTCAGGGGTTTCACCAAGACATTTCAGTAAAGGAACAAAGATATTAGGGTGGGTGGAATACTTCTATGCTTTCTGACTGCTGTTGGACAGTGACAAGAGATGTCCCAGAAGAGGAGTACAAGCGACAAGCAAAAAGAAGGTGCGCTTGTGAATAGGCCACTATTTCAGATAGTACTTGCAATTGCTGTATGCTTTTTTATTTTGTGTTGTAATTTGTGAATGTTTGATTGAAAACAACTTTCATTTATGTTGTTTCAGGGACATAGATTGTTGAAGTTAGAAAGTTGTTTAAAATTGTATACACTATCTGAATCATAAAAGAAAAAAAATAAGTTTCATTTCCCTTTAATGCTGAATTTTGTTTTTATATGGATCAAAACGTGTATAAACTTTATATATATATATACTCTTCCATTGCTGCTTTTTATCTTAGTTGAGAGCTTGTGAGTGAATGCTGGACTTTTTTTTGTGTGTTATATGAAAGTATTATTATTTGTAATTTTCCCTGTTTTTGCCTTGCACCCAGGCAGGTCTGGGGTTATCTATAAGAGAAAGAAGCACAGAGGCGCCAACATGGCCTAGTAACGTCACGGCAGTCAGATACAAAACATCAGCAGGATAGGAAATATACTCACAAGCGTAGCGCACCCAAATGGTGCTATTGTGGCAGCCTGGAACATCAAACAGTGGTCCAGCTCACTGGTGTCTCCAGGCAGATAGAGATGATCCTTGGCGAGGGCCTATCCTATGATGCCTATAAGGGCAAAAAAGGCACACACATAGCCCAGTAATGTTTGTACACCAGATAAAAAAGGATTCAAGGTTGTACTTACAGGAAACAAAGCACCACCAGGTGCAATATCAGCAGTACTGGGACCTCTCAGCCGCCCAGTGGACTGTGGAATCCAATTTGCAGGATGCAGAAAATCACCACTTTGGAAGATAGAACTAGCACACACACTCTGCCCCCGAACAGGAGCAGAATAATTGTGATAAAGCAAGTGTATATTTAAAAACTTTTATTTTAAAAACAGCAACATGTTTCTCAGCCACCACAGGCTGTTTCCTCAGGCTATATCAAGGTCTGGGGTTAACTGCCTGTGACTCTGGTGACAGTGCAGCTTCCTGAGAGTGCTGGTTTGCACCCAGGGCTGTGCTTGTTGCAGGGTCATTTGATGTGTACCCGGTCCAGCCTGAGAGTGCTAACCCCACCCGTATTTTGTATATGTTTGGGGAGATTACATAAGCCTGTGCACCCTCCATTTTTTCACAGTTGCTATTTTTCACAGTTGTTTGATTGGGAGTCTGCATTGTGTGGCTGTTTAGGGACCCAGGTTTTTTGAAGAGACCTTGACGAGGTACGTTTAGGGACCCAGGTTTTTTGAAGAGACCTTGACGAGGTACCTGGGCTTTTCCCATTTGGCCAGATGTGGTAACTAACTCTTCCATTGCTGCTTTTTATCTTAG
The DNA here is from genome assembly GCF_027579735.1 of Bombina bombina. Taxonomy (NCBI): domain Eukaryota; kingdom Metazoa; phylum Chordata; class Amphibia; order Anura; family Bombinatoridae; genus Bombina; species Bombina bombina. The sequence continues at coordinate 385,055,766 of NC_069499.1, forward strand.
TTGAGAGCTTGTGAGTGAGTGCTGGACTTTTTTTGTGTGTTATATTAAAGTATTATTTTTTGTAATTTTCCAATTGGCTTTGATTAGCAATCAACTAAATTTAGTGGACTCAGCTAAATGCCCTCCCTGCATATATTTCATACAAGTCTGGGATGTGCATTGCACTGGGCTGTGCATTGCTATAACAACATATGTTTACATTTTCAAATTGAACATTTTATAAGTGAGGCACTAGCAATAGAATTATACAAGAATTGAACAAGGATTGGGCAAGGGGCAAGAAAAAGGCAGGTACTTTTGTCATATTATGTTTGATATACCTTATTGTTGTCTTATGCAATTGCTACTGTAATACTGTGCCTTATGTGTTTAACTGGTTCCCTCTTTTGTAAAAATGCCTAATATCTTCTTATTCCTTTTTGCTGCCTTCTGTCTCTATAACAAACTACATTATTCAATCACTCCTTCTCCCTCTCCATCTGCACTGTTCATTAGCCCATCTCTCTTAAACTCACCTTACTTTTGTACTCATGAACTTTACCTATTCCTAAACACTCTCTCTCCCCCCTGCACCTTGTCTCAAAAGCAGTCTCACTACAGAAAATCTGTATCTCATCTCATGTCACTCTCCCTCTTGCTTTTACTAACTGCTGGTGACATCTCCCCTAATCCTGGTCCTCAACAAGTGCCTAGCCGTGCACATCCATGTATACCATCCCACAGACTCAAAAAACAAAACTCTGACAACCTTACTCACATTCCTCTTGCATCAAAAGCCACTTCCCCTTTCACTTGTGCACTTTGGAACTCTCGCTCTGTTTGCAACAAACTCACTTCTATACATGACCTCTTTATCTCCCACTCCCTCAACCTTCTGGCCCTAACAGAAACCTGACTCTCTCCCCTAGACACAGCATCGACTGTTGCTCTGTCACATGGGGGTCTCCACTTCAGCCACATTCCTAGGTCTGGTAATAGACAAGGAGGTGGCGTAGGTATTTTACTTTCCTCTCGTTGCACCTTTCAACAAATACATCCCATCTCTTCCCTCACATTTTCCTCATTTGAAACCCACATGATTTGCTTATTCTCTCCTCTTTCTATACATGTTGCTGTCATATACCGTCCTCCTGGCTCCGAGTCCTCAACTCAATTTCTAGATCACTTGGCTGCCTGGCTACCTTATTTCCTTTCCTCAGACACACCTTCCCTCAGACACCCCTTCCCTCATTCTTGGTGACTTCAACATCCCTCTTGACAATCCCACTACCTCCTCTGCAAAACAATTTCTGCAACTCACTTCCTCTTTTGGTTTGTCACAATGGACTGATTCTACCACTCACAAAGATGGTCACTCCCTTGACCTGATCTTTAACTATCGATGCACCCTCTAAAACTTCACAAACTCCCTCTTTCCTCTTTCTGACCACCATCTTCTTACTTGCAACATATCATCCCTCCCTACAACTCTCCCTCCTTCTGCTCCTCACACCAAACTTCACAGAAGCATTATGTCATTAGATCAACAACAGCTTTCTAATTCCCTCAAACCTCTCCTCTCATCCTTCTCCTCCTTTTCATGCCCTGACCAATCTATCTGCCACTATAATTCCACCCTTACATCCATCCTTGACAATCTCGCCCCTCTTACCATAGCTCGAAAATCAAACAGTCATCCTCAGCCCTGGCATACTCCTCTGACACGATACCTACGCAGATGTTCCCATACTGCTGAGCGGCACTGGATAAAATCTAGGAGTTCAGCTGATTTTCAACATTACAAATTTATTTTGAACTCCTACTACTCTGCCCTTAATTTCCATAAGCAACACTACTTCTCTACTCTTATCTCTAATCTTTCTTCAAACCCAAAACGTTTGTTCTCCACTTTCAATACTCTTCTCTGCCCTCCACCACCTCCTTATACAGCTCAAGACTTTGCCAACCATTTCAATAACAAAATCGACTCCATCAGAAATGAAATCAGCTCCCAACATAATTCCATTCTTACCCCCTCAAATGCTCTCAATCAACCACAACCCACATAACCTTAAACTTAGCTCATTCTCCCCTGTTACTGAGGAAGAAGTTTCAACACTTATATTGCGCTCTCACCTCACTACCTGTCCCCTTGACCCTATCCCCTCACAGCTACTCCCCTCCCTCTCTGCCACCCTTACCCCTATACTCACACACACTTTCAACCTCTCCCTCAGCACCAGTATATTTCCCTCATCGCTGAAACATGCACTGGTCTCACCTATCCTCAAAACCTTCCCTTGATCCTACCTCCCCATCCAACTACTGCCCTATTTCCCTACTCCCTCTTACATCAAAGCCTCCTGAAAAATTAGCTTATGCATGCCTATCCCATTTCCTTACAATAAACTCCCTCCTTGACCCATTGCAATCTGGATTTCGTCCCCATCACTCCACAGAGACAGCAATTGTTAAGGTTACCAATGACCTACTTACAGCAAAATCAAAAGGCCACTTCTCTCTGCTTATCCTCCTTGATCTGTCCGCAGCCTTTGACACTGTTGACCACCCTCTCTTGCTCCAAACCCTCCAATCCTTTGGCATATGTGACACAGCCCTCTCGTAGCTCTCTTCCTACCTGTCAAACCGTAGCTTTAGTGTAGCCTTCTCTGGGGCCTCCTCTGCCCCGTCACCACTTTCTGTCAGAGTACTGCAAGGCTATGTCCTCGGTCCCCTTCTCTTCTCAATCTACACGTCATCACTAGGTTCCCTAATAAAGTCCCACGGTTTACAATATAATTTGTATACCGATGACACCCAAATCTACTTCTCTGCACCAGACCTTTCTCCTTCCTTGCTAACCCGTGTCACTAACTGTCTTTCTCACATCTCCAACTGGATGTCCTCTCACTACCTCAAGCTAAATCTCTCCAAAACTGAGCTCCTTATTTCCCCCCCTTCTTCTAAACTCTCCACCCCTAATCTCTCTATAACTGTTGACAACTCCATCATTCTCTCCTGCCTCGATTACTGCAACTCTGTCCTCTCTGGTCTCCCCACCGAGATCGTTGAGGGACTTAGCAACCTAACATGGCCTGCTCACGTGGGACACAACAAGGCGCGGTAAGGCCACGACCTTGATCACACACATGAAGCAATAAGGTGCAAATACATGTAGTGGAAAAACAACAGCATAGAGACATGCAACATTACTAGCAAGTAAAGCGCAGAGATAGCAGCAAAGAAATGTAAGCTCAATATAAATAACGAAGGCCACAACACATAAATAGCATCCGACATCAGGTAAATCCAGACAAAGATTGTAAGCTAGAGAGCAAGACAGTCCCTATCAATAAGAAGTGCACAAAGAAAGTGCCGCTGCTAAGCAGGCCCATAGCATTAGCTAAGTTGCACACACAAGATAATAGAAAAGAGCTTAATGTGGAAGGCATGATTGACACCAGTATAACATTATATATATAAGCTAAGTTGCGCTGCAGACTGGAGAATTATTCATGGGACAATAGTTTAAGAGGATCAAACACCCAAAAGTTACAAGCTAAACGTTTGTACAATTGTCTGCATATAAGGACATAAGAACAACTTTATTCCTGGGAGCCTCAATGGCTACAAGAAGAGCACCAAAACAGGATAAATCAGTCAAAAAATCAACCATCTTCAGCAATAAAATTAAATAACTTCTTTAAAATGCTAGAAACACCTGACTCTATAGGCTCCAACTCACAAGCCACAGATACCATGCAATTAGAGAAAGATTCTTCAGAAGATCGTATGCGGGACTGTGAGCCTCTAACAAGAGCAGACATAGAAAATCTCCCCACCAAGACAGATTTCGCCCTCCTTCCTTACCAATGTAGGGAAAATGATCAAAGATGGCCTCACAGAAGTGAAAAAGGATCTCACAGAACTGGGAGATAGAGTCACCCATATTGAGGAAGATATAGAAACCATACAAAATGACGTGGATATGCATAATAGATCCATGGAAACCCAAGACTCCCTAATTCAGCAAATGCAATTGCAGATTTAAGATTTAGACAACAAGGGGAGAAGGAACAACATTAGGATACGAAGTGTATCTAAGAAAATAGCACCAAATCAAATACCCCAATACTTGCAAAGTTTATTTCAATTTTTGCTGCAGGGCAAAGACCCTTCTACCATACCTATCGAGAGGGCCCACCGAGCCTTGAGACCAAGGCCACCAGAGAGTAAACCTCCCAAAGACATTGTCCTCAAGTTCCAAATCTTTGCAGATAAAGAAAGTATAATGGAAGCCTCCAGGAAACTGCGTCACATCACATTTGAAGGAGACAACATACAGATCTATGCAGATTTGAGCATTATCACACTCAACAGAAGAAGAGAAGCAAGATACCTGAACCTGCACCTCCAAGATCTAAAAATCCCATACAGATAGGGATTCCCCTTCTGTATTAAAGTCTTGCAAGGATCACAAATCGCAATCTACAGAACACCAGATGATCTGGAGAGCTTTTGCAAGCATCTCAACATACCCCAACCATCTTTACCCTCTTTAGACATGTCAGTATCTACAATGGAAGCATGCACAGCATTAGATCCTAAACCACACAGAAACAGCTGGAACATAGTGAACAGGAACGATCTCAACCGACTTCCATCCCTTGAGATACTGATATACACCCCACGTGAAGAACTGTAAGTTTCTAAAATTTCAGCGAAATGATCATCACTTTCTCTGATGCTATCATGCAAGGACATTCACTGATCTCTGTCTCCTACATCAAATAAATTGGTGACGGTCTTGTCCGCAGTTGTGAGTATGTATAACCCCATATTTTCAGACAATTTACAAAATAGAAAAGGGTTAAATCTTTTTAGTTCAGAATAAAACATGTTATTTGATTAAATGTTGAAGGGAAGTAGCAGATACCCCTATGTTCATGATTTAATGTAAACTGAGAGGTATCCCCCCTTATTTTCATTTTCATATATTGTATATGGATATATGTATTCTTAATTTGTTGTTTATCATTAATGTAATGGTTAAAGATGTTATCACTGGAAATGCATTTAATAAGCTTGTATGGATGAGATATGTATTTATGCAAATGCATAACGGTATACATGGTTCATAATGCAACTTCAAATACCAGGTAATATATAAGAACATGTTGACCACTAGACTGCACATGCCTCCTAAATTGATACAATGACTGGAAGAACACTTAGAATATTGACCCAAAATACCAAAGGATGAAATTCCCAACCAAAAGATCAATCACCCTGAATTGGGTTCATAAACAGAAAAGCAAGATTATTTTTCTCCAACAAACCCACTTCCAACGGGACATAGAACTCACATTTTCATCCAAACACTACCCCATTGGCTACTTTAGCTCCCACACAAATAAAAAAAGAAATGGAGTAGGTATACTATTCCAAAAATCAATTCACTTCCAAATCTCTGACATATTCAATGATACAGAAGGTAGGTACTTGACATTAGTAGGAACCCTATTTAACAAACCAATTACGCTAGCAAATGTGTACGCCCCAAACACTGGGCAGACCCTTTTTTTTTTTCAAGAAAATTACAGGGAAATTATTAGAAATAGCAAAAGGTTGATATTAGCAGGGGACTTTAACATTGCACTAAATCCAAAACTTGACTGCTCACTAGCTAAAAGTTCACAATCACAAAACACTATTAAAACAATAACACAATATCTTAAGAACTCAGCCCTACTAGATGTGTGAAGAATGCAACATCCGACCCAAAAGAAAATACTCCTTTTTCTCTAACCCTTACAAATCGCATTCCAGATTGGACCATAATTATGTAGACCAACTAGGACTGATGTTAGCCCAAGACTCCAATATTGAACTGACCCCCTTGTCTGACCATTCTTCAGTATCACTGACTCTGGAATGGCCTGAAAGAACATTCACAGACTTTTGTTAGAGACTGGACGACAGCTTACTACTGCAACCACACATTTTAGATAAAATATCTAAAACATAAATTGAATATTTTCAATTTAATCAGTCTCCGCAATCCTCTCCAGCAGTGGCCTGGGAAGCGCACAAAACTGTGATTAGGGGGGAGCTTATTAAGCAAAAAGCAATCCTTGCTAAGGCATACAATAAGGAATACACCCAATTATTTGAGTCAACTTAGAGCTACTGATCATGCACACATGTTTCACCAGAAAGCTCTTATAACTTAAATAAGACTAGAAAAGGATTAAACAATCTATTAAATAGAGAGGTGCATAAGAAAGCATACTATCTCAAGAAACTATATTTCACTGAAGGGAATAGAGCAGGCTCATTACTCGCTAAAGCACTAAAGAAAAGAACATATACCAGTTACAGTATATACATAAAATGGTTGACAATACTGATAAAGAAACCTACAACTGTAAAGAAATCGCAAATGCATTTAGCAACTATTACCAAACATTATATAATATACCCTCGGACTGCAGTGCACAAACACACGCACAAATTGCGAACTATTTAAACGAGGTGCATCTACCAACCCTAACGGAATCAATAGCCAAATCATTAGAAGAGCCCACCTCTAAACAAGAGGTCATAACATTAATTAAGAGTTTTTCTTATCATAGAAGCCCTGCCCCAGACGGCCTAACAAACACATATTACAAACAGTTTCACCAAATTTTAGCACCTCTTCTAACAAACCTGTTTAACTCCTTAGACGAGGACGTCCACCTGTCCCAGCAGATACTAGAGGCACACATTACAGTCCTCCATAAGGAAGGAAAACCTTCGACAAGCCCCAGTAGTTATCGCCCAATTTCATTGTTAAACGGCGATATAAAAATATATGCGAAAGTGCTGGAAAGGAGAATTAGAGCAGTTCAGCTGTCTATAATACATCTAGACCAAGCGGGCTTTGTTCCGCTCAGGGAGACCAGAGACAATACCATCAGAGCATTACATATAATGGAATATGTTATATCAAATACAATTCCCACAGCCCTAGTCTCCACTGACGTGGAAAAAACTTTTAACAAAGTTGATTGGCACTTTCTAAAAAGCACACTAAAGCAATTTGGATATGGAGACAAAATGATTCATAGAATTTTTCAGCTGTATTCCAGACCCATAGCAAAAGTAAAAGTGAACGGCGTCTTGTCACAAAGCTTTACGATTGCAAACGGGACGCAACAAGATTGCCCATTATCCCCTATCCTATTTGTGCTGGTGATGGAGACGCTAGCATCACACATTCTGGCAAACACAGATATATTGGGGGTAACAATAGGCCCAAACCAATACAACGTGTCTATGTTTCCAGACAATGTTCTGCTAACACTGACATCTCCTAGACAATCCTTGTAGGAATTGTTAGAGGAATTTGATAAATTTGGCAGGCTATCCAATTTTTTGATCAACAAGCAAAAATCAGAAATCCTTAATGTCTCCTTATCATCACGAGAATTCCATCAGATTAAAGCCATATGCCCCTCAAGAATACAAAATTCCCAACTAAAATATTTGGGCATTTCATTAACCTCTAAACTACCTCAACTATTCAATGTGAATTATAAAGCACTAGATACCTCCATACAACATACTCTCCAAACATGGCAAGATAAATCCAAGCAATTAAAATGACAATCCTCCCAAAAATACTCAATATTTTGCAGACAATCCCAAATACTACCCCCTGCAGCTCCAAAAATCTATTAATGAATTTATATATGGCAAAATAAAACCGTGTGGGGGCGTGTCCGGGCTTAGGCTGAAGATGGCCGCAAAACTGAGAGCTCTGGCAGATTCAATTACATTCCGCCATGTAATTAATATATTTTGATGCCATCCAGCATAGACTTTTCAACCATCTGAAAGGAAATGGATTGCTGGTTTAGGCGATACCTTTACTGACCAACTTCAGGGTCTCTCAGACCGGATTGCTGCAGTTTAATTTTGGCGGCCTCCACGGAGGGAATTTCTCAGAACCCCCCCCCCCCCCGGGGAACCGGGGTATGTGGAGATAACTTCTAGATCTCCCTCTATATTGAAATCATCCAGCCTAATTTTTAGTGTGTTAAATAAAGGATAGTGAGCCAGACCGAGCAATATTGATGCAGAGCTATTCTACTACCCTAGCATGGAGAGACTATACTTCTATATCAAGACCCTTATGGAAGAGCGGGAGGCGCAAATTTGTAAGAGAATGGACCGAATTCTCACGCTCCTGACTACATCACCTCTGGCTTATAATGCAGCTACGCAGCAGGAAATACCGCAGTCTGAATGGCGGCTGCCTTCCTCCTCGCAGCGATCTACACTCACAGAACATCTAATTACAAGTGAGAGCGGGATAATACTGCAGAGCCTGTCTAATGCCGATCCCTCCCTCCAGACTCTGGATGTTCACAGCTCAGAGTGTTTGGAGTATATCCGGACTGATCACAGTCCCACCAAGGCTCCCCGAAAGGGTACAGGTGTGTTTGGCACACAAGATCTTTTCCCAGATGGGCGACCAAGACTGTGGACCCAGTCGGCTACTTGGAGAAATACAGCTGGCTTTCCAGAGGGGAAGATGGGGTCCCCCAACCTGGGTATCATTACGGGTCTAGGAGTCATAATCCACACAGCACACAGCTTAATGGTCTGAGCTGGTCAGTGGGACACTTTTCCTTTACTTTCGGCAGCCTTGTCTCTCCAGGGTCATATGAACTTTCAGAAACAGGAGCATACGCTGGTGATGTGAGTATGGAGGCCCGTTCTGGCATCGGTTGACTCTGGATACCTTGTTTGTCTCTAAATAAGAGCTGCATCTCTGTGTCCACTGTGATTCTCTTTTTTTGGGACTAAGGATGACCTTTGGTCTGATGTGCTCCTTAAAGTCTGCAGTGTTGCATGTCAGAGACTGCTCACCAGGGTACTTAATGATATCATACTTAGTATTACTGCGTACTGCTATCTTGGAATTAGGATATACCCTTGCTGTTCCCTGAAGTAAGGCAGTATGTGGTTATCTGATACAGGGACATTGCATAGATAACATGTTGTATTAAATTTATCCTATCTTAGAATGGAAGCCTACTTACTTTGGAGAGCTCCTGAATGTGGACTTATGCTGTCTCATATAATACACAGAAATCCATGGGGTACCATGTTATCATAGCTTTAATATAGGAGCTTTATTTTTATTAAGTGTCAACTGTTGGCTGTAGGGGCTCCCTAATAATATCTTAAACCCCATAAGACTTCATATGATAGAGTATGCCCTTAAGAAAGAAATACTTGCATGTTTTGCATATAGTGTAATAAAGTATATCCCTTTCCCCAGAAAGGGGCCCCTGTAGCTATAATCTTCTACATTCACCTACCATCTAGTGGTGATACTCGTGGTCTAAGACTACCCGTTAATTGCCAATTGATGTGGGCTCCATCCCTATTTTAGCATATCCTAGGGGGGTTTTGTGGCAAAATGTATATACTAGTGTACTAGGGCAAATATGTGTTGTTGTGTATGCTATGCTATCCAACTGTGAAGACATGTGGGTATGAATGCATGTGGTTGCAAGTATATATTACTGAGCAATATCCACAGTTTCGGTTATACTAGACACGCTGTTCACTATAATGTGCTAAATCCTAAGGAGTATTCTGTTAGCATAATTTTCAAATAAGAGTCAAATATATATTAGGGTTATTTATTGATACCCCCGCAAACTCTATCCCCTGCTTATATTTAAAACTCGTGGCCCAAGAGTGACTACAAATTCTCAACTGGGGTTTACATAATTTATAGTTATTTGCCTATTTTTAAGGTAAATAATATATTACTGTAGCATTGGGTCAAAGCGTGGCCCTGTTAACACCCCTCTCATTCTCCACCCATCACCTTTATTTGCTTTATTTGTGGTCCAAGATGGGCCACTAACTTTTAGCTGGGGTGTACCTGATTATCCATTTTTTTTCTATCTTTCTCAGTTACCTTGGGGGGCCCGTTGATAAAGAAAATGAGCTGGGGTGTTCCTCATTTGTATTTTGTTGTAACTTAGGGGGTTCTTTACTTTACTGTATTATTACATGTTGGTTGACTATTTGCAACTGTTTTTATACTGATGAGCTTGTTTAACTGTTACATATATTATATGCATACCCTACGTGTGCCATTTTATTTAACTATGAGTTATGATGAATGTATTATGGACAAGTATAAGCCTGAGTATACTAAAAAATTACTACCGAAATCTAGGCTTAAAACTGGTTATTTGGTATATTACATGTTTATTGTCCAATAGAAAATGTACTTTTGTAAAAAGAGGTAATATGCGTGGCTAGATAATGGGCGTCTAGGTTTAGACCTGAATAGGATATGTAGTCTTGAAGACATGTCTGTTTTATTAGCGGTATAAACTTTACTGTATATCATATGGGCATGTTGCCATGCTGTTTTCTCAAGAATCTGTATTTGTATGTTGTCTTACCTCAATAAAAAATTATTTTGAAAAAAATAAAAATAAAACCGCATATATAAACGAGGCTACAATGTATTGCACACTTAAAGAGGGGGGGGGGGGGCTAGGAGTACCAAGATTGGAGAGCTACTACCAATCAATAGCTCTACAACACATACTGAATTGGCATGGTAAAAGGTATGCAAAAGTGTGGGTGTCACTAGATTCTCAAATCTAAGCCAGGATCAATATGTTGCATACCTAAATATCTTAGACCACTCATATGCCACAAATCACCCTTCTATAAACACATATTAAACACCTGGTATTATTTAGTGACACACTCCCCAAGCTATCTTCACCCCAATCCCTATTAACTCCAATATCTTAAAATATGGAAATCACGGGAGGGTATGAACCTATGGGGAAAACTACAGCAACATGGGACCTTCCAGACTCAGTCCCCATTATTATACAATGCTGGACAGACACTGAAACCACAACATGACATGTCAGACTCAAAGGTACCCTCTCACTTGTTAAAAGCATTCTTGACAATGTAAAACTATCTGGACCCCCAGCATACATGATAAACTGGCAACAGGAGTTGAATCTACACTAAGGAGAGAAAGAGCGCAGGAACATATATAATAACACACGTAAATTATCCACCTCTATGCGCATAATAGAGATGAACTTTAAGCTACCTTTATGCTGGTACTTAACGCCATCCAGGTTACATAAAATTTACCCCTCCTCTTCTGCATTATGTGGGAGAGGATGTGGTGAAGTGGGAAATATGTCACACATATGGTGGCAGTGTCCCAAGATAACCCCTTTTTGGGAATCTGTAGAGCAGACTTTACAGGCAATAGTAAACATGAGCTTTAAGTTATCTCCTGAAGTAGCCTTATTAAACAAGAGACCAGAGAGTGGATGTAGGGTACGCTCTTTCCTGGTATCGATTTGCTTAAACAGTGCCAGATTATTGATTGCACAAAACTGGAAATCCACACAATTACCCACATACCAACAATGGATATCAAAAATCTCAGAAACTATGCCCCTAGAGCAATACGGTTTTTACAGACGCCATAGGCTCTCTACATTCCTTGATGTAAGATTTTACTGTGAATCACTGGTGAATTCTACCGATGCACCCATATAACTAACAAGACATTGAGACTCGTGTATAGAAGTCCTAGACTAACTTACATCTAGATAGCTCTATATTGACAGGATGAGACTGAAAGATTACCCCCTCACAAATTCAATTAAGATACCTGGTAATGCTATGAATACTGAGTAGATATCTATAACATGAACCTTGTGTACATCTTTTCTCTGTTTATCCTATTTTTTTATTCCATACTACTTAAGCTACATGTTATTGTTGTATATTGTTATTGTATAAGTTGAATTGGCCTTTGAGATCTATAAATCGCTACACAAGATTTGATAGTTTTCAAGTGTTATGATGAACTAAGGGATGGCTTCTGTTGACTTTCCAACTAGAAGAAGAACCAGAGACTAATGATCATATCTGGAACTGCAATAGAAAAGAATAAATAACTTTTGTCTATGTTTACCATTACTGATAACAAAACTCGAAGAAGTAATGCATTTATGTATGCTTTGAAAACTAATAAAAAAATAAATAAAAAATAAGTAAAACATTTTGGGTTTCATATCACTTTAAAGGGACACTGAACCTAATTTTTTTTTGTTTTGTGATTCAGATAGAGCATGAAATTTTAAGCAACTTTCTAATTTACTCCTATTATAAAATTTTCTCATTCTCTTGGTATCTTTATTTGAAATGCAAGAATGTAAGTTTAGATGACGGCCCCTTTTTGGTGAACAATCTGGGTTGTCCTTGCTGATTGGTGGATGAATTCATCCACCAATAAAAAATTGCTGTCCATAGTTCTGAACCAAAAAAAAAAGCTTAGATGCCCCTTCTTTTTCAAATAAAGATAGCAAGAGAATGAATACAAATTGATAATAGGAGTAAATTAGAAAGTTGCTTTAAATTGCATGCTCTATCTGAAAAACACAATAAAAAACAATAAAAACATAATAAAAAAATTGGGTTCAGTGTTCCTTTAAATATGTTTTTTTCCAATTTTTACATAGTACATTCAATATTCTATCCATTATAATACAAAACAAATTTTAACAATATTTGCATTTAGCTTTGTTTTTCCATTTATAAACAACATAATAAAGAAAACATAAGCTTTTTCTTTATGAAACTTGGTATTAGAAAAACAAGCCTAAAATGCAGTCTCCTGCAGTTGAGCAAAAAACTTGTGAATTAAACTTATTGAAAATCCATTCGGACTTTAATTAAACTGCAATTTTTATGCAAGCTTTTTGAGTGAATATTGGCAAAAATAAAACTCAACAACTTAACATAAAGCCAAAGTTTAAATTAAACAGAATTAACAACTTAAAATTGTTAATGTTACTATTTTTAAGTTCAAAATTAAATTGTACTATTTCTATTTGAGAGATAATAGTAATAGGATTGTAACATGACAAACTGTTTAATGGCTGTGAATTTACTGCTTACATTTGTGGTGTAAAATTGTGGTTCCTGTAGCAGGCTCCATTTCACTAGACATATTTCTATAATGATGATCTGTGTATCAGTATACTGATTACAAGATGAGTCTCACAGGCCATATTATGGTTCAGCAATTACTCTATTAACTGGAACTTGTCTTGGGGAGGATAAAGGAAGGGTTTTCAACAATTGGTGGAATTTATTAATGCAAATATAGTCACGGTAAATGCATACTTTATCTATTCAGCATATGATAAAGACTAGTAAACAAATGTGCCAACCCCCTCTCCCCCCCCAAAAAAACCCATTGACAAGTTAAAAGAAAAAAAGAAATAAAATCTTATAACTGCATTCTGAAATAGCTTATTTCTATATACATGCAAATTATTTCCTCTCTGTCTACCTGTTATCCTTAAACCTTTCTGTCTCTCTAGCTGTCTATGGTGGAGATTCTAATTTTATAATTAAACCCAATAATTGGTAAATTTTACAATTTTACAAAACTATTGAGATTAGGTGTTTCAGCCACACCCATTGCTAACAGGTGCCTAAAATCCAGTACACAGCCATGAAATCTCTATAGATAAACATTGGTAGTACAATGGATCATGCTGAAGAGCTCTGTAAGTGCTGTTATTGTGAAGCTGAAGAATCGAAAATTCTGATTATCTTAATAAAATGATGGAATAATCTATATTTTATTAAAGAGACAGAGACGGGTATTTTGCATTACTTTTCCTTTTACTGCTCAAATAGCATTTTTAATGTACATAACAGTTAACAGATAAACAGATAAATTAAACATAACCAATAACAGGTAAATAACATATGTTCAGCTAGTAAATATCAAATCAGGTCACAACAGAGTCCATAAGATACACAGAAAACCGTTATAAGTCCTCTTTTCTATTTGCTGAAAGGAGAAAAATCAGCATGGGAAATAAGAAAAAGCAAAAATCTGAAAGTAGGCAAAAAATACTGAAGATCAGGAGAACCATATATGATAGATGAACTGTAGAGAAGGCTGGAAACTTGAAAAAACTGAAACATTTGAAGTTGATGAAGGAATCCAAAATTGAAAAAGAAGTCCATCTTTTAGGAAATTCAAAGACAGTTTGAGATCCGGAATTTTATTACAAGGACAGAGACTCCTATTTTGCTAGTTTAAAGCAAATGAAATCAAGATGACAGATGGTGTGGAATAGAAGAAATAGTTTTAAAATAAAACTGACGAAGACCAATCTGCAGCATTTAAAATATCTTGCAAAGAAGCAGATTTTGAAAAAGCTTTAGAAGCAGAAGCTCCTCTAATAGAATCAGAAGAAAAAACAGGATCCACACCAGCTTGGAACATAATCCATTTAACCCATCTACCACCAATTGTGGAGGAAGTAACAGGTAAATGAGTAGGAGAAAAAGAAATTAACAGTTGTTTAGAATCAGAAGATCTAAGAAGGAGAGTTTTAGATTCATATACTTTTAGACAGGAGACAACACAAAGATTAGGATGTTCTAAAAAGTAAGGATAGAAAATAGAAAAAGTCATAGTTTTAGTACGTCTAGACAGAGACAAAATAACACCTTGAGGTGAAAACATTTTTGCATCATAATCTATAGCTTTCACATCAGAAACTCTCTTACAAGACAAGACATAATAAAGTTGCCAGTTTACATGTAAGCTGCTTAAGGGATAAATCTATATTATTAGGTCAATTCCTGAAAAAAGAAATGAACAAATCAACATCCAAGAAATAATAGAATTTAGGAACAGGGGGTCTTTTAACTCGAATGGCTTTTAAAAGTTTACAAATAGTAAAGTGTTGTCCAATAGGGACATTATGCTATAATACATGACTAGCTGAAATGGCCGAGCGAGCAACATTGATAGATCTGTAGGCCAAACCAGCTTCAAAAAGGGAAGTTAAATAATGAATCACTTCACTTAAATTGGATGAAATGGGATCCAAATTAATTCTTGGAGTTTGAGGAACAAAAGAGAATTCAATTTTCAATTGCTGCTGTCTTTTAAGTGACAAGATCCCCAATCTGCTGCAGAATTGAGAAGACCAGGAAGATATTTTGCTTGAATCAAAATATTGTGAGAAAGACATTGATGAATAAAGTCCTTGGTCACACCTAAACCATTCAGATAATGAACTGCCAATATGTTGTCCGTACGAAGAAGAATAAAGATAGGAAAGTCTTTGCGGACAAAACTCTTCACTGCAAAGGAACCAGCAAGAAGCTCTAGACAATTTATATGAAGTTTCTTCTCTGAAGTTGACCATATGCCTCCTGTAATGATAGAACCCAATCTTGCACCTCAACCATAATTGCTTTCATCTGATTCTATGATAATATCTGGAGATTTCCCAAAAATAACTCTCCCATTCCAAGCTTCCATATTGGATATCCACCAAAGAAGTTCCAACCTTGCTTCTTCTGACAAAGAGATTTTCTGAAAATAAGAATAGCCTAAATGAAGATAATGAATCTTCAATCTTTGAAGAGCTCAATAATGAAGAGGCACAGGAAATATTGCTTGAATTGAAGAAGAAAGAAGGCCTATAATCCTTGCCAGAGCACGAATAGGAAAAAATTGTTTTTTGAGAAGATAATTTCTTTCTTTCTTGATCTTGTCTACAGGTAGACTCAAAGTAGAGGAAACAGTATTGATAACAATTCCCAGAAAAACTAAATTTTGAGAGGATGAAAGGACTAAATTCTGAAGAAGCTTCATGGTAGTATTCTATTGGTCTGAAAGAATAACAGGGTCCTGATAAAAAAAATGAGGATATAGTCCAAGTAAATGATCAAACGAATACCCCTCATTCTCAACCAAGAAACTACAGGTTTTAAAACTTTTGTAAGAGCCCAAGGAGTGAAAGAAAGACCAAATGGAAGACATGTAAATTGCCAAACAAACGCCTAGATTTAGAGTTCTGCGTTAGGGTTAAAAAGCAGCGTTAAGGGGTCCTAACGCTGCTTTTTAACGCCCGCTGGTATTTAGAGTCAGGCAGGAAAGGGTCTACCGCTCAGTTTCTTTCCGCGACTTGAGGCTACCGCAAATCACCTTACGTCAATTGCGTATCCTATCTTTTCTATGGGATTTGCCTAACGCTGGTATTACGAGTCTTGGAAGAAGTGAGCGGTACAGCCTCTACCGCCAAGACTCCAACCGCAAAAAAAGTCAGTAGTTAAGAGTTTTATGGGCTAACGCTGGAACATAAAGCTCATAACTACTGTGCTATAAAGTACACTAACACCCATAAACGACCTATGAACCCCTAAACCGAGGCCCCCCCACATCGCAAACCCTATAATAAAAATTTTTAACCCCTAATCTTCCGACCGGACATCGCCGCCACCTACATTATCCCTATGTACCTTTATTCTGCTGCCCCTAACATCGCCGACACCTACATTATATTTATTAACCCCTAATCTGCCCCCCCAACGTCGCCGCCACCTACCTACACTTATTAACCCCTAATCTGCCGACCGGACATCGCCGCCACTATAATAAATGTATTAACCCCTAAACTGCCGCACTCCCGCCTCGCAAACACTATAATACATTTTATTAACCCATAATCTGCCCTCCCTAACATGCCGCCACCTACCTACAATTATTAACCCCAAATCTCCTGCCCCCAACATTGCCGCTACTATAATAAAGTTATTAACCCTTAAACCTAAGTCTAACCCTAACCCTAACACCCCCCCTAACTTAAATATAATTTAAATTAAACTAACTAAATTTACTATCATTAAATAAATTATTCCTATTTAAAACTAAATACTTACCTATAAAATAAACCCTAATATAGCTACAATATAACTAATAGTTACATTGTAGCTATTTTAGGATTTATATCTATTTTACTATAAAACAAAAAAAATCAAACACTAAATTACAGAAAATAAAAAAATATTACAAGAATTTTAAACTAATTACACCTACAAAAAAGCCGCCCAAAATAATAAAATGCCCTAAACTATCCTAAATTACAAAGTAATCAGCTCTTTTACCAGCCCTTAAAAGGGGTTTTTGTGGGGCATTGCCCCAAGTAATCAGCTCTTTTACCTGTAAAAAAAATACAATACCCCCCAAGATTACAACCCACCACCCACATACCCCTACTCTAAAACCCACCCAAACCCCCCTTAAAAAACCTAACACTAACCCCCTGAAGATCTCCCTGGGTGGTGGGTTGTAATGTTGGGGGGTATTGTATTTTTATTTACAGGTAAAAGAGCCCCGCAAAAAGCCCTTTTAAGGGCTGGTAAAAGAGCTGATTACTTTGTAATTTAGGATAAGGTAGGGCATTTTATTATTTTGGGGGGCTTTTTTATTTTATTAGGGGGCTTAGATTAGGTGTAATTAGTTTAAACTTCTTGTAATTTTTTTTTTATTTTCTGTAATTTAGTGGGGGTTTTTTGTATTATAGTTTAGTTTATTTAATTGTATTTTAGTTTAGATAATTGTAGGTAGTTTATTTAATTAATTTATTGATAGTGTAGTGTTAAGTGTATTTGTAACTTAGGTTAGGATTTATTTTACAGGTAATTTTGTAATTATTTTAACTAGGTAGCTATTAAATAGTTATTAACTATTTAAAAGCTATTGTACCTAGTTAAAATAAATACAAAGTTGCCTGTAAAATAAATATAAATCCTAAAATAGCTACAATGTAACTATTAGTTATATTGTAGCTATATTAGGGTTTATTTTATAGGTAAGTATTTAGTTTTAAATAGGAATAATTTATTTAATGATAGTAAATTTAGTTTGTTTAATTTAAATTATATTTAAGTTAGGGGGGTGTTAGGGTTAGGGTTAGTCTTAGCTTTAGGGGTTAATAACTTTATTATAGTAACGGCGATGTTGGGGGTGGGAGATTAGGGGTTAATAATTGTAGGTAGGTGGAGGCGATGTTAGGGAGGGCAGATTAGGGGTTAATAAAATGTATTATAGTGTTTGCGAGGCAGGAGTGCGGCGGTTTAGGGGTTAATACATTTATTATAGTGGTGGCGATGTCCGGTCGGCAGATTAGGGGTTAATAAGTGTAGGTAGATGGCAGCGACGTTGGGGGGGCAGATTAGGGGTTAATAAATATAGTATAGGTGTCGGCGATGTTAGGGACAGCAGATTAGGGGTTCATAGCTATAATGTAGGTTACGGCGGTGTCTGGAGCGGCAGATTAGGGGTTAATAATATAATGTAGGTGTCAGCAATAGTGGGGGTGTCAGATTAGGGGTTAATAAGTGTAAGATTAGGGGTGTTTAGACTCGGGGTTCATGTTAGGGTGTTAGGTGTAGACTTAGAAAGTGTTTCCCCATAGGAAACAATGGGGCTGCGTTAGGAGCTGAACGCTGATTTTTTGCAGGTGTTAGTTTTTTTTCAGCCAGCTCAGCCCCATTGTTTCCTATGGGGATATCGTGCACGAGCACGTTTTTCCAGCTTATCGCTACCATAAGCAACGCTGGTATTGAGAGTAGAAGTGGAGCTAAATTATGCTCAACGCTCACTTTTCTGAGTCTAACGCAGCCATTCAGACAACTCGTAATACCAGCGTTGTCTTAAGGGTGCGCTGGAAAAAAAGGCTCATTAGCACCGCAGGTCTTTACCGACAAAACTCTAAATCTAGCGGTTGATCTTTCCAAAGGAAACAGAGGAATTTTCTGAAATTTGAATGAATAGGAATAGTCATATAAGCATCTTTTAGATCTAAATGAACTAACCAATCTCTGTCTAGAAGACAATCCCTCAAGAGATGAATACCTTCCATCTTGAAATGATTGTATTCCAGATGGAGATTTAACAGTCTTAAATGTATAACTGGACGATAAGAACCTACTTTTTTCTTTACTAGAAACATGTTGCTGATAAAGGAATCTGTAGGCTTTAGAACTTGTTCTATCACTTCTTTTCTTAATAAATCTGAAATCTCTAAGTCTAAAAGATTGTAATCTGACAGGAAAAAAACAATTGGACAAGTAGGAGAGTTTTGAATAGGAGGGGAAGAAAAGATAAGGTGAAAATCTGAAATTGTTTGAATGATCCAAGGATCTTTTGTGATAAAAGACCAATTTTTCAAATAAAGGGCTAATCTGCCTCCTATTTTTTGTGGGGGAAAAAGGATGTGATGAAAGGTGAGAAAACTTACTGATGAATGGTCTGCGAGATGGACGGTTTCTGAACGGTCTTGCTGTCCATTGTCTTCCTCTTGAGGGGAAAACATTTGTATGGGGCTGCAAAATTGTGAAATTGAGACCTATAAACTCCTTTCCTGGCCCTATCAAAAACTCTGTTAGGTTGATAAAATATATTTTTTGTGTTCAATTTAATTTTGTTAAAAGAGTTAAACTCATTAACATAATCATTTCATAATCATTTCAGTTTGAGCAAAATCTGCAATATTGGGGCCATAATGTTTTAGGATTAAACGTCTCCTTTGAGTTGCCATAGCTGAATTAGCGTCACCTAACAGGTAAACTAATCTTTGTAACCAGAGATTTGTAACCCATCTCATCATATAAGGGTCTAGAGTAGATTCATTATAAATAGACTCCTCCGAGAGTTCGAATAACTTATTAATAGGACCTAATAAATCCAAATATTTGTCCTGACAAGCCTTAAGAAATCTGTCAGGACCTCTCTTAATATTAAAATTCTTAGCTCCAATAAATTTTAATAAATTCGGAACAATCTCAAGGGTTAAGTGAGTTAACATTTTTAGTCTTAGTTGATAAAGGCTTCCTTATATAATAATCTAAAAATTTAGCAACTTTTCTAGATGGTTGCCATTGTGATGAACGAGCGTGTAAAATATCATTTGGATCTAAATATAAATCCCCCTTATTATCAAATAATTTAGGCTTGAAAAAAACAGAATTGTTTCTCTTTTTCTTTTTAGGTATGTCATCAGATGAATATGTGTGATAAGAAAAAATCAAATAATCATCAGAATCTCCATTATAAGAAAAATTATTATTATAATAATCATCATCAATATCTGAGTCCGAAAAACCCTTTTGCAGAAACTAAGTCTGCGTTCACTCTGCTTTTAAAATCTCTTTTTTCAAATAAAACATCTTCTGAATCTGAGTCAGAGTAAGAATCATTGATATCTTTCTTTTTAGAAATTGAAGAGATTTTGTCTCAGAAATCAGACGTGAACAGCCTTTCTTTTATTTTTATCTTGCAAGGTTTTTGCATACTGCCCCTTTAAATGCTTAGTTTTAGCAGTAGCCTTTTTAGGTAAAGGGTTAATATCAGTATAAATGTGAGGGATTTGAACATAAGTAATGGCTGACTTAATCTGTGACATTTGTTCCTGAAATTCATTTAATGTTTGTATTACAGATTGAAGTGAACTCTCAGGAATTTGTGAATAAAAACCCCAAAAAAACTAAGACAATGAAATAAACAATGTACATGATGTAAAACTAATAACCAGAACAGCTGTGTATGACAAACGTTAATAGTAATAATCAGCAATAACAAAAGTTTTGCAATAAAATTTCAAAGTAACAATCTCAGCACAAGATGAAGTGACAGGTAGTCTGGGCGGTTACAGAGGGCGGGAGGGAGAAGGAGAAGGCGGGAAAATGAGTCCAGTGACGACAGAGAGGAAGGGAAAATGGCAGACCCCAAGCAGAGAGAAAATGAATTGCATATAATAACGAGAAAACAAAGCAAAAACAGGTAAAAACATAAACCGGAGCTAAACTGGAAGTAAAGGACAATGATGAGACAACTAAAAGAATAAGAAATAAGAGATAAAATTAAATTAAAATTAACCTAAGTGTAAATAAACGATAAATAAGATACTGACTATAATAAAAATTTGACAGACAGAGAAATAAAGAAAAAAAACGGAATGAAAACAATAAAATAGAATCACAATATATGAGAATACAAGAAAATAAATAGAGACTATAAACAAGAGAATATGAACATTAATAAATACAACAGTAATAATATTTATTTATTAAAACATTAATACACTTATCTCATAGAGCAGCAAAAAGAAAAGAGAACTTATAACGGTTTTCTGTGTATCTTATGGACTCTCTTGTGACCTGATTGGATATTTACTAACTGAACATATGTTATTTACCTGTTATTGGTTATGCTTACATTTTTCTGTTTATCTGTTAACTGTTATCTACTTTAAAAATGCTATTTGAGCAGTAAAAGGAGAAGTAATGCAAAAAAGGAGTCTCTGTCCTTGTAATAAAATCAACAAACAACCCAGTCACAAAGAACTGTTTGCCAGGAGATCCATGAAATGAGTTTCCATAGCCTTTCAACTGTACACAAGCCTCACATTAACATGCGCAGTGATAAGCTTTGGAGTTGAGTAAAGCATGTCGTCACTGAGCTCTGGAGGCATGGAAATATGTCCTCATGAGTAATGAATCACGCTTCCCTATCTGACAATCTGTTGGAAGAATTTTGTGTGGTGGATGCTACTACTGGAATGCATAGTACCTGCTGTAAAGTTTGGTGGAGGAGGGATACTGGTCTCAGCTGTTTCAGAGTTTGAGCTACGCTTCTTAGTTCCATTGAAGGGTCATCTTATGGCTACACGATACAAAAGCGTTTTAAACAATGAGATGCTCTACCCAATTGTGCAAATACCCACAATGAACCCTTTTTCGCTTGCACTGACCTGTTAGCACGCCACTATTAAACTAGCCTTTAATATATTAAAAATAAAGAGAAAGTACAAAGCTTAAATGCTTTAATACTGAAAGGACCCAGTCTAAAGTGTAACATAATCTAAAATACAAAGCACAAAGTGTAAGTGTAACAAAACTCTCATATCATGCAGTGCTGTATTGCACTGGGCTTGTCTCTCCTTCACATACAGAAATGAGAGAGATCTCTCTGTGCTGGAGAGTTCCGTCCTTTTTCTTTTGAATATTCAGTGAGTTCAGCTACAGTGAAGTCTAAAGTGCAACTTCTCTCCTAGGTGGACAACCTTTGAATATCAGGGCCTAATAGCGGAAACCCACTGACCACTCTAATGTTAGTCCTATATTTTGCACTTCTAGGCTGGTCTGACTGATGTCCACTATCAGTCATCACATAATGGGGCCCATTTTTCAAGCTCCGGATGGAGCTTGAGGGAGCCTGCAGGCTCGCCAGAAACATCAGTTATGAAGCAGCGGTCTGAGCAGGCGGACAGACATTGCCGCAATTCAACCCGATCAAGTACGATTGGGTTGATTGACACCCCCCCTGCTGGCGGCCGATTGGCTGTGAATCTGCAGGGGGCAGCGTTGCACCAGCAGCTTGCAAGAGCTGCTGGAGCAATGCTGAATACGGAGAGCGTATTGCTCTCCGCATTTAGCGAGGTCTGCCGGACCTGATCTGCACTGTCGGATCAGATCTGACAGACCTTTGTTAAATAGACCCCAATGTATGTCTTGTTTTAATATTGAGGGGATGGGATATTTCTGTTCAAATGGATAGAAGGAAATCAGAGAAACCTGTTTTAGCCAAAAGTACATTGTGCCTAGAATGTTTTACTATGCATATTAAAGAGCAGGTATCTAATGTGTTATACCTTATTGTATGCAAAAATGTCAAGCAAAACTTTCTTAAATTGAAACTGTCAGGGAATAATTGTGCATAATTGGTACCTGTGGATACATTAATCAGGCTATTAAGGACAACTCTCTTAGCTGTATTGGCTGTCAGAGACAAACATCAAATGTCTGTACAACTAGAGCATGTATTTTAGAGACAAATAAATAAATAGTATATTGTAATGCATTTTTAACAACCCTCTTCCAGGTAGAACAATTACTATAATCTCACTTTAATTTGTTTGTTTCATTTTAAAAGCAAAATATCTGTTTCTTTATTTTTTGTAGCCTCAAATAGCTGTTTGAGATTTTCACTGTCCAAACATTCCATTAATAGAAATATTGACTGTTAAGCAGCAGATTTTTGTCTTCATTGCTATACACTCTGCTTTCTTTGTGCATCTGCAATTTGTATAAATGTTGCCCCATGCTGTGACTTTTCTAATATTAGTGTGACTATAGGTTTTCATAAGAGCAAAATATTTTCCCATTACAAAAATATGGATCTCTTGGGTAACCCATAGCATCTCACATGGAAAAAGAGAACTTGCTTTAATAGCACCAACTAATTTTATAAAAATATATAAGTATTGTAGAATAAATATAATTTAAAGGGACACATAAAGCAAAGTTAAAGGGATATTAAACAGTGCTCCTTTGTTAAAAAAAAAACAATATGTTAAATCAAAGTAAATATAAAAAGACTGTGTATAAAAAAGCAAATAACTTGTTTTTTTGCTAAATTAGCACTTAGAAATTCTCAGTGTAGCTCTGCTCCCAGTGTTTTAATAGCAGAGGATTTTCAAAACCCAAGTTTTTATTCTGTCATTTCTGGGCATTAGCAAATCTGACTCCCTGGTATTTAGTCTTTTCACTAGCCTAGAGGTTTTATGACATCAGGCTAAGATACAACTTCCTGTAAAGGCCTCCAGCTCCTTGTAGGGCTGTGACAGGAAGCACAAATGTAGTGTAAATGAAAAAATAAATAAAATCCATTTAAATAGATGAATAATAGATATTGCAATGTTTGTATTAAGTGTTTATTCTGGTGCCCAGATATATTTTAACAGAGATTCTAGTATTTGAGCTTAAAGGGAATTGAAAACCAAACTTTTCTTTCATGAATCAGACAGAAAACACAATTTTTGCTTTGTTCTCATATTCTTTGTTAAAGAGCATATCTAGGTAGGGTGCATGTGTATGGAGCACTACATTGCAGCAAAACTGCTGTCATATAGTGCTCCAAATATATGCATGCATCTGAGTCTATCTGCCTGCTTTTCAAGAAAAGATATCAAGAGAACAAAGTAAATTTGATAGGGACAAACAAATGCATTTTTTTTAATCTTATAGTCTGTTTGAATCATGAAAGAAATATTATGAGTTCCATGTCCCTTTAACAACAGATAGAATTAAAAAATGTTAAAGCACAACTGGATTTTCTGCTTCAAAATGAACTTAAAGGGACCATAAACCCGCAAGATTTTTTTATAAAGGGGCTGATTTATCAAGCTCCGTATGGATGCCCCTTGCTCCATAACTTGTCCGCTTGCTCTGAGGTCGCGGACAGAAATCAACCCCATCAAATACAATCGAGTTGATTGACACCCCCTGCTAGCAGCCCATTGGCCGCAAATCTGCAGGGGGCGGCATTGCACCAGCAGTTCACAAGAACTACTGGTGCAATGATAAATGCCGACAGCATATGCTGTTGGCATTTATCAATGTGCAGCAGCGCACATTATATGCTACATTGTATCATGTACGCTCACACATTAATATATATATATATATATATATATATATATATATATAACCCCAAAATGTTTAGTTGTGCATAAATACACATTTTTGCAATATATTTTCATTATTTTGCCCCTTACTATGTAATTTGAAAAAAGAAGTTTAAATGTACCCTGCTCACTTCATAAGCTAACCTTGCTACATATCTGCCCTTAAAGGGACAGTCAGCACCAGAATTTTTGTTGTTTAAAAAAAAAAAAAGATAATCCTTTTATTACCCATTACCCAGTTTTGCATAACCTACACAGTTATAATAATACACGTTTTACCTCTATAATTACTTTGTATCTATGCCTTTGCAAACTACCCCCTTATTTCAGTTCCTTTGACAGACTTGCATTTTAGCCAATCAGTGCTGACTCCTAGGTAACTTCACGTGCATGAGCTCAATGTTATCTATATGACACACATGAACTAATGCCCTCTAGTGGTGAAAAACTGTCAAAATGCATTCAGATTAGAGGCGGCCTTAAAGGTATAAGAAATTAGCATATGAGCCTACCTAGGTTTAGCTTTCAACTAGGGATGGGCGAATGTGTTTATATTCAAATTCGAATGTTAGAATGAATGTTATTGTAGAAATTTGATTTATATAATAGAATGTTGATAAGAATGAATATTCTTAAAAATTTTATTTTCTAATGTTATTTACAGTTTTCGAATGTCACATTTGAATTCGAATGTCACATTTATAAAACACAATTGTAGACTAGAAACACTATTTAGAATTCGAATGTCACATTCAAATCGAATATCACATTCGAATTTGAATATTACATTTACAAAAAAACAGTATTAGACTAGAAATACTATTTCGAATTTGAATGTCACATTCAAATTGAATATCACATTCGAATTCGAATATAACATTTAAAAAACACAGTATTAGACTAGAAATACTATTTCGAATTAGAATGTGACATTCGAATATTACATTTCGAAATTGAATGAATAGATAGCTAAACATTCTATTATTCGAACGAATATTTTTGAATTTTATTGAAAAATTTTAAAAGAAAATTTTAAAATAGAATGTTAGAATGTTATATAAACATTTGAAATGCAATTAGAACGAACGAATGTATCAAAATTCGTTTTAAATTTCGAATTTTTAGAAACATTCGCCCATCCCTACTTTCAACTAAGAATACCAAGAGACCAAAGATTGGTGATAAAAGGTGATAAAAGTAAATTGGAAAGTTGTTTAAAATTACATGCCCTATTTGAATCATGAAAGTTTATTTTGGACTTGACTCTCCCTTTAATTGGCTTTATCAGATATCAACTGCAGAAAAAAATATTTTTTTACTGTGACTAGCCTAGTTGTCTGAGGACTAAAGCTCTGATTGGCTTCTCCAAATAACAAAAATGGTAGTTAGAGTTTGGCTATAAAAAATAATTGCAGTTAAAAGAATGTTAATTTGTTTTAAAAACATTAACACTTGGGTGATATGTTATTCTATAGCAACACAACAGACATGTCTTGCAATTACAAGGTGTTTACTGTCCCTTTAAAGGGACAACATACTCAAAAGGCTCTAGAATTTAAGGGAACAATTGGTAAGAAGTACACTGATCTTGCTTTTCAATTAAGACAAGGCAAAAAAGAAATTTATCTCATGTCCACAAACTGAAACTACAGGGAAACAAGGAACACTTATAGGGCTCCATTTATCATAGGTCAACGGACATGATTCGCTACAGCAAATCGTTTCCCCCAGATACGCTGTCCCTATTTAACATTGGGAAAGCATGTGCAATGCTGCCCCCCGCTCGCTGGCCGCCAATCGGACACTAACAGGGGCTGTCAATGATTTCAATCTGCCAAATTTTAGGTGGTGGAGAGGTTAAGCAGCAGGGGCCTTAAACTGATGGTAATGGTTTACTAATCAGATCATCCCAATGCATTTGTTTATGTATCCTTTTTTTTTATTTTGTATTTTTGCACAATCAATTTATAAACTTTTATATAATTCCAACCTGACTACGGATTTTTAAACATCCCTCTCTCTTCTTCTGGATTTCTTGAATATGATGTAGAGAAAAAAAATTCTGTTACCACTGTAAAAGCTGCACAAAGCAGGTGAACACAAACATCTATTCTTATTACGGGGGAAATGTTTCCTGAAAAAAATGAAGTTCAATAAAGATGCTTTTATCAAGGTTATTACTAAACACAGACAAGTTTTGTAGATTTTAGCACCACTGTATTTCACAGAAGCTGCAGATAGTGCTAAAATAACACTCACCTTCAGCTTCATTAAATTCACTAGTTGGATAAAATAACTGATGTTTTGCAATTTTACTGTAGTGACTTAAAGACTAACAATAACTACAATATGCTAACAACTGTTTTCACTGTTAAAGCAATAAAATAATTCTACCATTTCTCTGTGCTTCAAGGAAAATAATGTGTTGAGGAAAATCTTGGAACATTGCACTCCAATACTTTAATTATGGCATTGACAATATATATACATTTTTAAAATATGTATAGTCTACATTTTATAGTTTTTTAAATCATGCTTGCACACAGACATAATACACACACACACAGAAATACACATATACATATGGTCCAAAACAAATGCATGCACATATATATAAATATATATATATATATATATATATATATATATATATATATACACACACACACATGCACATACACACAAACATATGCACATGTGCACACTCATACAGGCACATAGAAACAAACAAAACTAGCATGTCAGAATCTTATATGAAAAAACATACACTAAGCTCTTAACAGCATTATTTTGTAAGGGGACAGAATTCAAAAAAATCATATTTTTTAATAAGTCAATAGACTGCAGCCTTTGGAGACCAGGAAAATGCCAGGACAGTAATAGAGAAACTCAGGTTGTCTCATGAGCGATTCCATATGGATAGGGATGTTTTTTACAGCCTACTTTTCACTTAAAGCACCTTCCATCTCTTCTGCAGACTTCATCTCAAATGTCAGACCACCTGGGATATGCAGCTGTCAGCCTGTAAGGGGAGCTCCCTGGGACAGACCCTTTTCTGTGCTCATCAACAAGATACTGTCACTGACAAGGAAATGGTGCTAGGTACGACGGATGACAGAAGTATCAAGGGCACAAAAACTGCATGGCTTTGTTTTTTAAATGTAGTGACAACAAATAACAATACAACTAAAAGTGCATTTGTATCTATATATGTAAACTTGTATTTTGAAGCAAAAATTTTGAGACACACTTGTGAACGTAATATCAGATGAAAAATATCTAATTTAACTTGCTGTCAGACATGATTACGCATAATAATTGGCAAATTCAGTATAATTCTAGTTGTAGCATCTTTTAACTATGAATCCTTCTATCAATCCACTAATGTTTCATCAAGGCAGATAAAGGAGCTTGAAATGACATACATAGCTGCTTATCTCAGCTGTGAGATTTTGTCTTATGCATGTGTCATCTAAAAACTGGGCAGAACATTCCTACATTGCTGAAAATGTATCTGATGGTACAAAAGTCAGATTGGGAAGACTATATTACATCTATTAGAGCAAGGCCCTTTCATTCCAGTCCTCACGATCCCCTAGCATCCCAGATATTCAGGATTTATATAATCTGTGATGTAGTTTTTTAGCAGTTCCTGAGGACTAAATCTGAAGAAACCTGCACTAGGAATTAGTTTATAAAACAGTGCTGAGTTACTTATTGTAGATGTGGCCTCCTTAGGATCAGGAAAAAAAAGAAACAGCTGTGATTGCAGGAAACAATTTAAGCATCATGAGATGCATTAGAGGACTCAGGTAGTTAGTTGCACAGTTAAGCAGTTAAACTGTAGCTGTTACAAAAAGACTTTTGGTAAAAAAAACAAACTGTGGTTTAATGTGGAGAGACTGGCTGAGGCTGTGGAGACAAATGAGGAGATAACATATCCTATTTCGTGTAGACTGCAAAGCTAAAGTACCAGAGGTCAGAGTAATAAGAACTGCTCTACTGGTAATATACAAATTGTTTCTGTGAGTAATATGAATCTCAGGAACGCTCATTAGTGATAAACCATACAAGACAGATAAAAAAAGATTAATCTTTGTAGACCATATATTCCTATGTACTGTACATATAAAATAGCGTTGTTGGGTGTTGACATGTACATTCAGCTTAGCCACAAATTTTCATTCCAAGAAACGAATATCCGAATGGATGCACCCCAAAATTTAAAGAAAGTGTGGCATATCCCAGGATCTGCACTAAAGAAGAAGTTCCATTAGTGTAGGCGGTGGAAGCCGCCACACTAAGCATTCTAGTAGCATGGCTGGGGCTCTGGGAAAAAGAGGACTGGGTTAACATGGCTCTCCAGGTAAGTATAAAGCTATAGGTTCAATTTTTCACCTGTAGCTTTTAAATATTTACTTTCATTTTACGAAAATGAATGTGAATGTTCTATGAATATTCAGCATTAGTTTGTTTAAAACAAAACAAATACAGAATAAAGCAGCCAACAAATATTCAGGGAAACTAATTTCCATGAAAATGAATTCCTGAAAAATTTGGACTAACCACATTTTTCACAGCTGCACTAGTCTAGTTGGTTGTTTTGAATGTGTATTGCACATGCGTAAAATAATTGTTTCATTTCAAAAAGTCTTGGAATACTTGCAAATATGTTGAAAAGGCCCTTTTTTATATTTTATCATGTGCCTTTAGCTGTCAAATTGATAAGGAGAGAGAAGTACTTAAAAGTATTGAGAAATTGAATTTTGATCAACAGGAATATGACCATCCCAAGTACACAGAGCCTTTTATGTAGAAAGCACATAATACATTTTCCATTCAGCAAAACAATAAAAAAAATAATGATTGTGATCAGCTCAAATAAAAAAAGACTCAACACTGAGCTGTGTACAGGTACCAATGCAGTAATAGATATAATAATAACTGTGTCACAACTGTACCTTGCCAGAGATATATGTGCACACAATCTTGCAATGTAAATAACAATAACAAACTGTTATTTTTGGTGTTGCTAATCACTTTACACAATTTATATCAATTTGAATAAACAAATCCCTAATGGATACTATAATAAAAATAAATAAATAGATTGAACAAACCTCTTGCACTTATCCACCAACGTGTCTCAGGAAGTATAGGTAGTTCGCTTTAATAAGTCTTTATTGATGCTGTATTCCTTTAAGGAAGGATAGCTCTCCCTTTGATGGGTCGCAGGTGCAGCTTCCACACGTCCCCAAGCATCAAGGAGTGCAATGGCAAATGGATTACTACAAAACAAGAACACAGAAGCGCAACCTTGACTCAAGGTAGTAGTATGAAAATGTATTTACACACACACAACTCTATGCACTTACAGGAATAAAGATTAAATGGTGTGTTGTTCTGTAGTTGTCTTGAAGAAGTCTGCACAGGACAGATGAAACGCATAGACAGGACCGGTGTATGCATCCATTTTTTTGTTTATAAGAGGGTTCTCTTACAGGGACCATAAAAGCAGTATTGCCGAAGTACAAACTAAGGACAAGACTTTGGGAGAGGACTGTGATTCAAGCAGCCTGGAGTCGTAATTATATATGTTTTAAAGGAACCTTTTAATATTTATTCCTGTAAGTGCATAGAGTTGTGTGTGCTTAAATAAATTTTCCTACTAGTATCTTGATTCAAAGTTGCATTTCTGTGTTCTTGTTTTGTAGTAATCAAATAAAAAAATGTGTCTATTTGCAGCCAAAAACAGGCTGAAAATGATCGAACGATAGCTTGTGAACATTCCTTATTATAGGATCTAAGATGAAAAAAAGTTTAGCTAAAACAGTATGTATTATTAGGTAAAATAAAAAATGTGTATGTTTTTTCACAGGTTATTTAGGTATAATTCATTCACAGACATTTCAGGACAATATCCGTAGGTTTTGAACATTAAATTGAAAGAAGATTGCTATTAATTGAAAGTAATGGTTATGATTATCCAGTGCTGCCGATAAGGCTAATAGAATACTTGGTTGTATTGGGAGGGGTATTAGCAGCAGAAATAGCAAGGTTCTTATGCCACTTTACAGATGACTAGCTAAGCCTTATCTGGGGACTATATCTCCAGAATACAAGTTCTAATTTGAGTAGAGACACATAGAACATGGGATGGTCCCATAGCGAGGCAGGTAAAACTAAATAATAAGCTACAAGGTTCACGTGACGAAGGATAAAAAAAGGTCCCAGAAAATGAAGGCCCAATTTTTAAGATTGTTGCTTGAAATGTAAATGTTTGGTGGATGACTAAACTGGATCACCCAGGTTTTACGTAGGGGCAACCTGACATTTATGATTAGCAAATAACTGGTAAAATTCAGTTGCAAAGTGAAGGAGTGGTTGCGTCTGTTTCCAATGATGTTGCAAAGTATAAGTTTCTATATTAGCAGATGGAACATATCAATCAGGAATGATAGTGGATTGGTATCCCAAAGCTGCATGAAATGGTGAGGTGCGATGAATTGTATGAAAAAAATAATTCTGGGCAAATTTTGCCAGGGGTAGAAGATCATTCCATTTATCTTGATTGGATGAGATATAGTTTTCAGAGGTATGCTTCTAGATCATGGTTTTCTGTTTGACCATTGGACATTGATTAAAGGTATTGGACAAGTAGATGATGACTTCAAGAATATGACATAGTACTTCCCAGAGACAAATTGATTAACTCTGTCTTATACTATATTTAAGGGTAGACCATGTGAACATGTAGTTTGTGTGATATAAACAATGTTGCCAATCTTTGACCTGTAGAAAAGTTGAAAAAAGTGTGCCATTTTGGAAAATCTGTTGACAATTACCTAGATTAATGAGATGTTCTTTGAGATAGGCAGGTCTGCAATAAAGGCTATACTCAAGTAAATACAATGTTGCTTAGGAACTGGTAGTGGTAGTAAGTGAAACCAGGGGAGTTGTCAAGGTGTTTTATTAACAGCACAAGGGTGACAAGTAAATACATCATTTTGAACATCATGGGAAATTTTTGGCCACCCAACATATTCCTTCAGGCATATTAGGGTTTTCTCATAACCTTGCTGTCCTGAGAGTTAACTGTCATGAGCTTAAATAAACAATTATTCCTTAGTTTGTCAGAAGCAAACAGTTTGTGTTCAGGAGAAAGTTGAGATTGTTGCAAAAGTAAGGTAAGTATATCACAATTTTTTGTAGGGCATGATATATTCTGCAAAAGTGTTTTTGGATTCTTAAGAAGACAAACAGGGCATCAGATTTACAATTCATGGATCTAGGTATATTTGAAATGTGTGAAATTGAATCTAGCAAAAAGCAAGGAGTATCAAGCCTGACTGGTGAAACAGAATATTTGTATGATCTGTAAAGATTATGAATGGTACAGTAGTGCCTTCCAATGGGTGTCTCCATTACATCAAAGCCATCTATATGGTCAGTGGTCATCAGTTCCTTATTAGCTACACTGTAGCTAATAATAATTAGTTAAACAGGCAGAGTTGGCAAAATGCTGGGAGCAAATGGTACAGAAGCACAATAGTAGCACAAGAATAGTAAAGCGCAAATCCAAGCCAAAGGTCAGAACCAAGTGGGCAAAAAGGTACCAAGTCAGAATGCAAAAGGGTAGTCAAGTCCAGAGTTCAAAGCTCTGCATAGTGAGGCACATCCAGGAATCATATATATGGGGAATAGAGAGACCACTCATAGTGTGTGTATCTTAAATTTTTGATTCTTGGTGATTCACAGGCGCTGCTCTCGTCTGTTTGGTTACACAAGAGCAGGAGGCAGTGCTGCTTCCACACTTTGGGCTTGATTTATCAAAGCCCTATGGCTGCAAGTTCTCACAAGAACCTGCTCGTCTTATTTAACAAGCTTTCCTAACCTCTTTGCCACCTCTAAGATGGCTAAATTCAATCTCTGCAGTCTAATCCGACCGAGGAGATTGACAGCTCCTGTGATTGGCTGTGCGCGGGCAGGGGCGGGATTGCACGTGAGCACAAAATTGCGCTTGTGTGCAATGGTGACTACCTGCAGGTAAATTTGCCCTGCCACAGGCGAGCTGAAGTGTACAGGGGCGCGTATATGCGCCCCTGTCCGCTTCAGCTATGTACCAAGTCAGAATGGTGACTACCTGCGGGTAAATTTGCCCTACCACAGGCAGGCTGAGGCGTACAGGGGCTCGTATATGCGCCCCTGTCCACTTCAGCTATGAAAAATCGAACCCTAGAAGTTTATTCTGCAATATTAAATGTGGGCATCAGATGAACAGCATCCTAATGATAAATGGGGCACATTGAGACAAGTTTTCTATTGGTGTGTAATATTTCAGATCACATTGATTTGTTGTGTTTCTTTTGTGAAAAGGCCATAGAAAATGTGTATGTCTTGACTCTATGAGCGCATATTGTCGTCAAATTATGGGAAGTATATTTTGAAGGTTGATGAATATGTATTTAAACATTACATTAGTTTATTTTTTATTTTTTTATGTTTAAAGTTATTTTACAGTCATCATTTCTAACTCTCTCATTCTGCATTATGTGTATATATCTCAAGTAAACTATTGTGTTCTGTTCCTGTTCCCTATTAAAAATCTTTTTTCAGTAATTACTCTGCTGCCATTTTATGACCATTTTTTCGCTTAAGATACTTTAAAACAGTTGTATTTAATTTATAAAATCTGAAACATTATATGTAAACTATCAAAGTAAGTAAATGGGTAAAACAAAGACAACCTCTATAAACCTGAAGGAAGAATATAATATGCATTAATATTTTCATAGCTTAACATTACTTATTAAAGCAAGACAGATTATTCAGAATGATCACATATTATAGTTTTTGGAAAAGTTACACTGTTTAGCTGCCAGTCCTAAATGCTATCTCACTAAGTAGGCAAACAAAATGACACAGAGTGGCACAGCTCCCAAATGTTTTACATTTTTCATCAGTTATTGACTTACCCTATTGCACTAATGATTAGCTCAAAATTTCCAGTTATTATTTGGCATGGACTTGATTGTATATATGTGGTGGCAATAATACAGATCTAGCTTGAGTGACTAAAATGTTTTGTCTTCTCTCAAAGCACACAATGGGCAATATTCATGAACAGTTCTATCCACAAACTTCCCCCTAACTATTTCCTAGTTTATTCCGTGCAACTTATTCGCTCAGTATTGGTGTGATAAGCTTTAGTGAATTGTCTCTGTATTGGATAACATGGAAATTGTTGAGATTAGAGAGGGCTCTTAGTAATTTGTTCCTTGTTTCTTTTCAGGGTCTTCCATATAAATAAATAATTGTGCTATCGTTTAAGTTACTTTAAAAAAAAGCAAACATACCAAGTGCCTTACATTTAAAAGGATCTTCTTTTAATAAAATAATACATGGAGTCCATAACTAGACAACATTTCTGGTTTATAAAAGGCCCTTAATCATGTCTCTATTTAAATTATTATCTTTATCCAAAGTAAATATAAATGCACTGTCATTTGTCTGATATTAATATGTTGTAAAGCACCTCAATATTTCAAAGTGCTGAGTATGTGAGATGGGTTAAAAAAAGGAATACAGGTACAAAAACAAATTAAACAAAAAAAATTAATACCAACGTTACATGGCCTTGCTCTGAAGACTTTGCAATATTACAACATTACAGAAATTGCAAGGAACTTTATTATTCAACTTATTTATAAATATCCTGTATTTTAAGTTTCAGCGATAATAATACTAACCAATTATGTAATATTTTTTTTTAATACAGATTGTTGGTCTACCAGAGACATTATTCATTTCACCCAACTCACTAAATATGCTGCATTAGGTTTCATAATGTTCATATAGTCATCTTCTTACCAGTTTTGAAAATAGTATCTTACATTCAATACACCATTTCTTGTTTTAGCAGCCTAAAGAATAACCCTTGATAATGCACCTTGCTTTTCTATCTGCCCTTCAGACTTTTTTTCCAGAAAACACGTACATATTCAAAGGTGAATATACAAGTTGAAGGTTAGTTATTCCTTCTTTTACTACATAGTACAGTACACTTTCATAAGCAGTGCTCCAGCACTATAGTGTATAAACAAACACAGACAGATGTATAGCTATAAAACTAATTATACAGTTATATGTAATTTAAAGGGTCAGTAATATTTAAAAACAAAAATGAAATATATATACTGTATATATATATATATATATATATATATATATATATATATATATATATATAGAGAGAGAGAGAGAGAGAGAGAGAGAGAGAGAGAGAGAGAGTTAGGGTTTAAAACAAAAGTTGTTTATTGATTTGACATTTCCTGCCTCACTAAATATATACATTTTATAATGCTTACATACCTCTGTTCACATATAATGAAGACAAACTTCTAAGCCAGTCTATACTTTTTTTTTCTCTGTGTTTTGTAGGAATCAGTACAGCAAAAAACAAGTGCGCTCTACACATTCCAGGTTACACAGTCTTCTTTGTAATATCTCTTTGTCTATTAATTTAATAAATGATTAGTAAGGTTGTTTTTTATTATAGTTCCTCATATCATTAGAAGTGCATCTATTATTACCTGTCATTGTTATAAATGATAAACTATACTGTTTAAACTACCGCTATTATTACCAATTTTTTTTTATAAATTTTCGTTATTGAGATTAAATTAAAATAATCTGCTGTCATGATAAATCACATATTCTACAAATCACTCAGTAAATAGAGTACTGCAGGAATCAGAAAGCGGTAATTTAAAATTTACATTAGTGACAGCGCTAGGTGAGGGCTAAGACAATCCGCATGTGCGTAATTTGTAACGGAGGCTGAACATAAAGGAACTAGCACAATACAAATCAATGGCACAATTGGTTAACTCTCTGATAGGAGGTAGTGGCATAGAAAACATCAGAAAAAGAAGGTGGGCAGTCTGTAGTATAATAAGACAAATGTCTTTGAAGTTAAATTAAATGTTTTATTCGTAACATAATAAAATTATAACATCATTAAAATAACATTTATAAACTGTGTCTTTCTGATTGTGAAATAAAAAATCTGATGTTTACTGTCCCTTTAACATGCATTGTTTCTTAACGAGCAAATCAAGTCATACTTTAACTTACATGATTCAGATACAGCATGCAATTTTAAACAATTTTCTAATTTACTTCCATTAACAAAATGTGCACAGTCTTTTTATATTTACGATTTTTGAGTCATTGGCTCCTACTGAGCATGTGCAATAATTCACAGACTATACGTATATGCATTTGTGATTGGCTGATGGATGTCACCTGATACAGAAGGAGTGGAAAAATACATAACTTTGAAATTTGTCAGAAAAAATCTACTACTTATTTGAAATTCAGACATAGGGGCCAATTTATCAAGTGCCCAATGGCCCCTGTTGCCCATGTTTCCGTGCGAGAATTAAGGCTCGCTGGAAAAAGCAGTTATGAGCAGTATACGATCGGGTTAATTGACACCCCCTTCTAGTGGTGAATCTGCAGGGGCGGTATTGCACAAGCAGTTCACTAGAACTGCTTGTGCAATCTTAAATGCGACAGTGTATGCTGTTGGCATTCAGTGATGTCTGGCGGATATGATACGCTACAGCATATCATGTCCGCCAGACTTTGATAAATCTGCCCCTAAGTGTTATTGCATTGTCTTTTATCATTCATTTGTGTATTATGCAAATACAGTCATTACCAATCATATGTTAAAGGACCAATAAATACAGAAGTAGTGGTCCTTTAACATATGATTGGTAATGACTATATTTTATTTCTCAGTTGTAATGTTATGCTTGCAATACATTATGAATTATAAGAAACAAATATGTTTTGCAACTGATTTTTCAGAAAAACAAACATTTGAATGGAAAGATAACTGAGTGTAAATCTTAATGTGTTAAAAACCAATATACCTTTACAGACGTAAACTGTCAACTAAAAGGTATAATATCATCTCATAAAAACTTCATTATATGAAATACAGCTGAGCAATGAAGAACTTATGATAATATCTAAAGTAGCAAAGTTAAATCTAAACTACATATGGAATACATATTGCTCACTTAAATAGCAATTATATGGTTGAAAACAGTGTGATCGCACCTGTATATTGAAGGCATGTAAACCCTAAGCATCTGTCTCTTTCCACCTGCCAGGCACCTGTTTTTTCTTTTCAATGCCATTTGATTGCAGGAGATGTAGAGCCTCTTGTGAGGTAATGAGTGATTTTACATTCTACATGATTGAAAACAGGTGTTCTAATGCTGTGCAATTTTAGGCATGAATAATTCAGTTTCTTTAAAACAAAGTTGTTTAAGAATGTTGCCATTTTCTCACAAGCATTGTATCTGACATTCAAGGTGGGTTAAAACTGTTTTATAGATAGACTGTTTTTGTTATACAGACATTACTATGATAATTGTGTGCAGAAACTTATCACAGTGCTATCAGAATGTAACTGCATACATTTGCATACAATATCGTACATAAAATACTTGCGTGTGAGACAGTTTCCAACAGAGTACCCCCCTTTTCTGCCAATAACAACAGCCCATCTTTATTTAAAATGAAATATCAAGATATGAGTTTTTTTAAAAATTGACAAAATTTAAAGGGACACTGAACTCAATTTTTTTTCTTTCATGATTCAGATAGCGCATGCAATTTTAAGCAACTTTCTAATTTACTCCTATTATCAATTCTTGCCATCTTTATTTGAAAAAGAAGGCATCTAAGCTTTTTTGGGGGTTCAGAACTCTGGATAGCACTTTTTTATTAGTGGATGAATTTATCCACCAATCAGCAAGGACAACCCAGGTTGTTCACCAAAAATAGACCGGCATCTAAACTTACATTCTTGCATTTCAAATAAAGATACTAAGAGAATGAAGAAAATTTGATAATAGGAGTAAATTAGAAAGTTCCTTAAAATTTCATGCTCTGTCTGAATCACGAAAGAAAAAATGTGGGTTCAGTGTCCCTTTAAGTATGAAAGGAAAGATGATACATATGTCATATTAAAGGGACATGAAACCCCCAAAAATGGTCTTTCATTGTTAAAGTAGAGCATACAATTTTAAACAACTTTCCATTTTACTTCTTTTATATAATTTGCTTTGTTCTCTTGGTATGCTTTGATGATAAGGATACTTAGGAAGACTCAGAGGCAGAAATGCACTACTGGGAGCTAGCTGCTGATTGGTAGCTGCACATACTGTATATGCCTTTTCTCATTGGCTCACTGGATGTATTCAGCTAGCTCCCATTAATGCATTGCCATTCCTTCAACAAAAGATACCAAAAGAGAATGAACCAAATTTGATAACAAGTAAATTGGAAAGCTGTTTAAAATTGTATTCTCTCTTTAAATCAATAAATTAACATTTTGGGTTTCATGTCCCTTTAACCTTTTAACGCCGTTCTATTCCGTTCTATTCCATCACAATTACACTGGGCTTTAGTGCCGTTCTGACGGAAGAGAACTTCATAACAGTTGACTGTCCTAAAGCCAACTGCGCTTCCATGATATAGTCGAGGTCTGGAGGGCGTGCCCTAGCGTCACAGGGAAGCCCCCCTGACCCGATCCCATCATTAAAATCTCGCAATCGCATGCACGATCACAGGATTTCAATTTGTTTACATCGGAACGCTGTTCCGATGTAAACAAATTAACCTGGCCATCAAAGGGTTAAGCTATGTATTTAGTTATTTATGTTTTTTATACTGTGTGAGCTGTTTGTGATTATGCTGAAGGTAGCATGGATGAGCGTAGGGAGTATACTGATGAGGAGTTTACAGTTATCATAGCATGGCGATGTATTGGTCTTTTCTGAGAGGACTGAAGGCTGAAATGCAAGAAACCAAAGTGCTATTGGTTCTTACAGCAACTACCAGCAAAACTTCCATTTCATGTGAATCTGGTTATGATGATATTATGGTAATTTATAGCATTAGCACACTGTGACTAGGAATGGCTTAATAAAAGTGCTTGATAAAATGAGTATTATGCAAAGGGGAATTAGCACAAAGTAACTTGTCTCAAATAGCTTCTTCACTTAAATATCTTCCCTGTATGATTAAACAATGTATAAAACAATGATAATATGGCAAGTTGTGCATGCATATAGATATGGGCATATAGACATGGGCATTCAGCAGTTTTGTTCAGTGCCGAATGTGGAATAAGGCAGCAGTTTACAGCATGCAGATCTTTTCGGAGCTGTATTCCTTCTTGTGAAAATACCAAAACACTAAGATCTGTGTAAGTCCAGAACTTAGTGTGTTGCACTTTCACAAGAAGAAATACGGTTCTGTAAAGAGCCGAATGCCATGAGCGGTCACCTTCATCCACATTCGGAAGTGAACAAAACTAATGAATGCCAATGTCTAAGTAACATTAGCTGAAAAAGCAATCATAAACCTCATGACAGATAAATAATGTATGGCCTTAATATACCCCAACCACTCCCAATTCTAAGTGATAAAATCTCCTTTTAGTGTATAAAACAGTTATTATTTCTTTGTCATACTCAGTATATGCAGCATTAGTAGCCTTCTGTCCAAACCATGGACATAATATACATTTGTCTTTATTAGAGATGTGCATTCATTTTGTTACAAATGTAAATATTTGTTTTGTTTTATACCCAAAAGAATGCACTAACTAATTTAAAGAATAAAAAAATAAATACTAGTGAAATTAGTTAGTATATATTTGTTACCATTTAAATAAACTTTTTAATGGTTAATACATACCTATAGTGTGCTGGGGAGTCGCGCTAATCTGACCCATCTTCTGTGAAGAAGTGTCTGATTAGCGCAACTCCCCAGTGCTAATAGTGCAGCATAAAAATATTCTGAAAAATGAATCCTCTTAACCAAAAAAAAATTGGGCTAGATTACAAGTGGAGAGCTAATTTATCGCATGCCCATAATCAGGCAGATTTGCTAGTTTGCGGGCACACAATAAATAACCAGCCATTACAAGTGGCTGGTTATTGCTACAGTGAGCTTGAAGTAGAAATTTGCGATCAAAAATTAACCAGAGGTCAGACCTCTAGTTATATTTTAAAATGTCCCACAATTGTTCCCAAAATACAGTGTAGTGTGCCTTAAAAAAATAAAAAATATGAGCATCTTTTGTTGTAGTCTTAGGGGGTTAAAGTGAGCGGGTCTGGGGTGTTAAAAAAAAATGGCACTGAAAAGTGCCTTTACAATGCAGTCTATGGGGAAATGTGTGTTCTCTATAAATATATATGTATATGCTTATATACATATATATTGATGTGTAAATATATGTGTGCAGTATATACACATATTAACACATAAATATATATGTATATATTCATATACATATATATTTAACCTTTGCTTCCCATCGCTGCACAACTTACCCCCTTAACTGCGCTACTTCTCATGCCGTGTCTGACGGCTTGAGAGCAAGGCTTCCTTTGGAGCCTATGGAAGCGCACTCTCATTTATACATATAAGGCACAGCAGAAAATCAAACAAACAGCAATATCTT
Source organism: Bombina bombina (assembly GCF_027579735.1). Taxonomy (NCBI): domain Eukaryota; kingdom Metazoa; phylum Chordata; class Amphibia; order Anura; family Bombinatoridae; genus Bombina; species Bombina bombina. The sequence continues at coordinate 385,095,714 of NC_069499.1, forward strand.
TTTTATTAACTGGAAGAAAGAGTGGAAGAGCATTAGGAAGAAAGTAAAAACTTTCTTTCTCAGACAGTCACCTCTTTTATTTAAAATGACTAATTTAGCAGTGGAGCTACTCAACAGAGGGCCCTGGTGCAAAATTGTTTTTGGGCCCCTCCAAAGGTAATAAGCAACTTCAGTAATAAGCAATAGTAATAAAATACAGTATCCCAAAAAAGAAAAGTGAGTACACCCCTCACATTTTTGTAAATATTTTATTATATCTTTTCATGTGACAACACTGAAGAAATTGCACTTTGCTACAATGTAAAGTAGTGAGTGTACAGCCTGTATAACAGTGTAAATTTGCTGTCCCCTCAAAATAACTCAACACACTGCCATTAATGTCTAAACCATTGGCAACAAAAGTGAGTACACCCCTAAGTGGAAATGTCCAAATTTGGCCCAATTAGCCATTTTCCCTCCCCGGTGTCATGTGTCTCGTTAGTGTTACAAGGTCTCAGGTGTGAATGGGGAGCAGGTGTGTTAAATTTGGTTATTATCGCTCTCACACTCTCTCATACTGGTCACTGGAAGTTCAAAATGGCACCTCATGTCAAAGAACTCTCTGAGGATCTGAAAAAATTAATTGTACATAAAGATGGCCTAGGCTATAAGAAGATTGCCAAGACCCTAAAACTGAACTGCATTACAGTGGGCAAGACCATACAGCAGATTCACAGGACAGGTTCCACTCAGAACAGGCCTCGCCATGGTCAACCAAAGAAGTATAGTGCACATGCTCATCTTCATATCCAGAGGTTGTTTTTGGGAAATAGACGTATGAGTACTGCCAGCATTGCTGCAGAGGTTGAAGGGGTTGGTGGGTCAGCCTGTCAGTGCTCAGATCATACACTGCACACTGCATCAAATTGGTCTGCATGGCTGTCATCCAAGAAGGAAGCCTTTTCTAAAGATGATGCTCAAGAAAGTCGCAAACAGTTTGCTGAAGACAAGCAGACTAAGGACATGGATTACTGGAACCATGTCCTGTAGTCCAATGAGACCAAGTTAAACTTATTTGGTTCAGATGGTATCAAGCGTGTGTGGTGGCAACCAGGTGAGGAGTACAAAGGCAAGTATGTCTTGCCTACAGTCAAGCATGGTGGTGGGAGTGTCATGGTCTGGGCCTGCATGAGTGCTGCTGGCACTGGGTAGCTACAGCTCTTTGAGGGAACCATGAACGCCTACATGTACTGTGACATACTGAAGCAGAGCATGCCGCATGGGCCACAGGGCAGTATTCCAACATGATAACGACCCCAAAGACACCTCCAAGAAGACCACTGCCTTGCTAAAGAAGCTGAGGGTTAAGGTGATGGACTACCAAGCATGTCTCCAGAGCTAAACCCTATTGAGCTTCTGTGGGGCATCCTCAAATGGAAGGTGGGGGAGCGCAAGGCCTCTAACATCCACCAGCTCTGTGATGGAGTAGTGGAAGAGGACACCAGTGGCAACCTGTGATGCTCTGGTGAATGCCATGTCCAAGAGGGTTAAGGCAGTGCTGGAAAATATTGATGGGTACACAACATATTGACACTTTGGGCCCAATTTGGACATTTCCACTTAGGGGTGTACTCACTTTTGTTGCCAATGGTTTAGACATTAATGGCTGTGTGTTGAGTTATTTTGAGGGGACAGCAAATTGACACTGTTATACAGGCTGTACACTCACTACTTTACATTGTAGCCAAGTGTAATTTCTTCAGTGTTGTCACATGAAAAGATATAATAAAATATTTCCATAAATGTTAGCGATGTATCACTTTTGTAAGTTACTGTACATGCTTTGTATAATGATTGAGTGGTGAAGAAATATTACCAGTCTGGAGAGTAAAGGGGTTCTGGGAGGACTTGTACTGGCTGTGGATGATCCTGTAGTTGTATTAGAAGAGTGAGACAACACTCCCGGGCTGATCCCAGCAACAGTCCAGTGAGCCTCGTATTGATAGCGAGTTGACCTGTGCAATGGTGAGCTGTAATAACTTTACTCACTCTGGGAGCACTGACATTATTATAATTGCTAAATGTGACATGGGGTGATATTGACTCTGCTTAACTTTTAAGATCTCTTGCTGCTTATAACTGATAATGGTATTTTAGGACAAGCGTGTGTACTGGTAACTACAATAGAACTTTTGAACATTTTACATTGATACAAAAGGTAATCACTATGGAACCATCTTTGAACCATCTTATACTGATACCAATAGTAGTGGTTGTTTATGCAGAGACTTTTTATGAAAGGTGTCTGTATAGCTTTTTACCATACATTTGGTTATGTGTGTGCTATTTTCTATATTGAATCATTAAAGATGATGGAATTTTAGGATGGTGTGGGCTCTCCTATATTTGTCAAATATCAATCCACCTAGCTAGATTGTGGTTAGTATGAGTGACAGCTGGATTAGAACCTTTTGTATAATGATGTGTGTATCTATACACTGATGAGTATCCTGTGCAGTATAATGATGATGAATATCTATACACAGATACTGACCACATAAATTGTCTGCTATAGGCCCCCATAGCACATAGGCCCTGATGCCACTGCACCTGCTGCACCAATAGTAGCTTCACCCCTGGACCCTACACATGCACGCCCCTGTGAATCACTTACATATTAGCTCTGGGTTTGCTTTGAGCATGCGCAGCCATTTCAGAGCCGATATAGTAGCAGTTCATTGTGGCACACATTCAAGGTAAATTTTCTTACTCTGTAATACATATTTTTTAAAAATTGCAGGTTCACTTGGGTGGAGACTATTATGTCCCTTTAAATGTGGATCACGTTTGCATAGTAGCAAGTTTAGGTTAAAAAAAAAAAAAAGGAATATTCTCTGCTGTGTAAAATTTATTTTAGTCACTTTACACAGAAATCACTTGTTATTCCAGTCTTCACACCCCTTAACAATTCCAATTATTTATCAGCTTTGTAGGTTGGTATGTATGTCATTAACACATTTCATGTTTTCTTGTGCATTCTCCTAGTTCCACTACAACCCACACACCCACATCGCCAAACATAAAATTCCTCGGCATTGAAATACTGTATTTGAAAGAGCAGTGATGAAAAATGTGAACCTTGTAATATGCATATTACTACAAGCCTACCCAGGATGCTTTTCTCTGAGTAAAACAGAAAAAAACAGCAATTTTAATTTGGTGTAAGACATATATAAACAAAATCCTTTAGTACTGTGTTTTCTCCTTCTCTGTCATGCAAACAATCAGACAAAACACAGCATTAATTATTTTTAAACTACAAGCAATTTTGAACTTGAGCAGTTCAGATGATGGAATATATACAAGTGTATGCTGCTATCACAGTTTTTATATTTTCACAAACCATTTAATATGGAAAGACTGTATATATTTTTTATCAAACTTTTTTTTTCAGCCAGCAGAAGAAATTACACACCCAGTGGGAGGTAGAAGAGATAAATAATAAAATGTTAATTTTGAAATGTTCATTCTATGTATTTGGTTTTGGTATACAGACAGTGATAATATAAAGAAGCATGTATGTGATTTTCCTGCAAGTTTAAACCATTTTAATAGGCTGTGGTTTCAAAGAACAAAATCAGCTATTTCATAGAAAAAAAAACTACAATAAAGCCATTTCTGATACATTTTATACACTGAAACTGCTATAAAAAGTAATTGGAAACACATTAAGTAAAAAACAGATTTTTATTTTCTGTACACTGTCACATTAAATCAAGTGAAAAAAGAACATGTTCCATTGTGTTAGAGTTTTTTTTTATTATTGCACTGTTTGCATATAACTTTGTATTTTACCTTTGCAATTTAGTTCCAGAGCAGAAATGCACTAATGGGTACTAGCTAAGCACATCTGATAAGCCAATGACAAGAGGCATATTTGTGTAATCACTAATCATCACCTAGCTCCCAGTAGTATATTGCTTGCGCCTAAACTTATCTAAGTATACTTTTCAACAAATGACACCAAGAAAACAAAGTAAATATCATAGCAGACGTAAAATGAAAAGTCTTTAGCACTGCATTCTGTATCTGAACTATAACAATTTATTTTTTTGGGTTTCATGTCCCTTTTACTGTATATGTGCCCTTCATTTTGAAGGCAATGTACATATTGATATGCCTAACAGTACTTTTATTAAATGGTATTATTATTAGGTATCCATTTAAAATAATAAAAAAAAAAAAAATAGCTGGTAAAACAGATTCAAGAATTATCCATTTATCTCTAACTTTAGCTGGATATTAGAACTCAGGATGACTGCATAATATGATGTAATACACAGACTTCTAATGTATACAGTTATGCACTATATCATTTATTAGTAAGGATGATGGCTGTTAAAAGTAAAATAAATCATAATAAGCATAGGGTGAATAATTAGTCAGCCTTAATCTTTCATATATATTACTATTACACAACTTAAGTGCTTTTTCTGTTACATAGAAATGAAAGGGTATAGTATTCCGTTTACTGAAGGGGAATCAGGAAACATTATTTAATAAATGACTGCTGCCACCAGCCAACACAGAAATGGTTACTACTGCTATTGACAGAGTTTAGCTTGGTAATTATGCCCATTATACTTGAAATCCCCTATGTATCTATATAATAGCTTAGGCTCCATGACTGTGGAAAGACATTAACACTTTCAAATGATCAAGACCTAAATGTCATTGAGCTGTGTGTACTCTTTCTTAATCTGTTGTTTGCATAGAATTCTATGTGTAGTCTGGATCCAGATGTTTGTGATGTCAGTTACACATACTGAGAGTAAAGAAGCCGTTTAGCATATGGAATGTCTCTATCCATGGGGAAAATAGTCAAAACATTATTATTAGCTTGGCAAGGGCCAGATATTTTAGATTGCATTGACTGGGTGGGTTTCCCCTAGTAAAGATTATGCCCTACACAAAATAGTGATCAATAATCAAATAGTACAATAACAATTATATATATATATATATATATATATATATATATATATATATATATATATATATATATACTGTATATATATATATATATATATATATATATACATATATATATGTGATAATTCATTAACTAATATCTCTTTTAAATGTAATTTTATGATATTGTTAAGTTAATAAATATACTCCCGCTGTAGGTAAGCCTGTCAGGAAATATGCTAACATGATATTATTCCTTGACAACATTAAAAAATGTGTTTCATGTAATTATGAAACCTGAGAAAAAAAATATTGTATGCATAAATAGTATGTATCCCAATATCAAGATTTATTACCAAAGAAAATTCTTCATAGCTTTATATATTTTATTCTTAAAAATCATTTATTTGAAAATAAATAAATTAATTAATTAAATAATAATTGTGTGTAATCTAACTAAACGCATAAGAATTTTATACAAAAAATGCATGGAAGTAAAATGCTATTTTACTAAAGTGGAAGGAAATATGACTATACAATAATTTATTTATTTTTATTAAATGCACATTTATAAAATAATGTGGCAGATCTTAGCAGTGTCATTAGCTTGTCCTATCATAAATCCATCTTTCTTTCGTCAGCTAACATTACTGAACTTCCTTTTGCTTTTATTGCAGTGTTAATGTGCTGTTGCTCTTAAGCTTCAGTATATTTTCATTTCCTACCTTAATTCAGTATCAGCTCACAGCCATGACCAGCTGTTATGTTCATTTATACTCTTCTTGGGTTGGAACACCACTGCTCAAATGAAGATTTCATATATTTTGTACATTTTAGAGAATGTGATACATTTCACATTTGCAAAAAGCACATAGCAAATGCAATAATCTAGAAAAAAAAAATAAAGTGATGTTTTGCGATTTTTTAAAATTATTATTATTTATTATAAATATTTAAAATAGGAGGTGCAGGAATTCCAATCTGAATGAAGAGCATTTTAGATTATTTTTTTTTCACAATAAAAAAATAAGCATTTAAAAATCAGTATAAATCAAAGCAATTATTAAACGATACATGAACCATGAACAGCAGATAGGAGACATTAAGTGAAGATGATAAATCAACTTTAATATCACATAAAGATCACAGTGGATTGAAAAATACATTGCATTAGTATTTTAAAGCATAATTTAAAATTTATTATGGACAAAATTTAAATATGTGTTAAATTTTGTTTTCAGCAAAATGATATATAAAAATACTACAGATGTGGTGGGCTTGCACTGTAGTCCAACCATTAAGGGCTAAGGTTTTGGGGGTTTGTTCCCTCTTGGGCTACATTCATGTTTCGGCTACTACAGCCCGTTTTCACCATAACTTGAATAGGTTAAGACCAGAACAGAGGTCCTTCATTATTATTATTATTCTGGCATGTAAGCAAATGGCAAAAGCTTGGTTGAAGGAGAAACCAGCTAGCGTAACAAGGGTTTTAGATCTTGATTATGTAAGGAGAATGGAGAAATACGTTCACTTCTTGCTAGGGGTACCATGGATATATATGCCACAATCTGGGCATTGTGTGATGTGCTATCAGAAAGAAGTAGCAAATAATGTTGGGTATGTTTGTACTTTGTAGAACTGTATTTAATAAACAACTTTCTATGGGCTAAATTACAAGTGGAGTACTATTTTAACATGTGCCCATAAAGGAGCAAATTTGCCCATTTACGGGCGCACATTAAGTAACCAGCAAGTAGAAGTTGCCGGTGAATGCTCCCATGAGCTCCTGGGAGCACTTTGTGCTTAGCACAATTAACCAGAGGTCAGGCCTCTGGTTAATTAAAAAAATACACCCCAATTTGCCCCAAAATAAAGTGTACCGTTCCTTTTATTTGAAGAAATCTTTATTTAAAAAAAAAAAAAAAAACTGCACGAACAGTTATAAGGGGTTAAAGTGAGGGGATGTGGGGTGTTTGAAAAAAAAAAAAAAAATCATATATATTCATGTACATATATATTTTTCATTTGCTACCCAACGATGCACAACTTATCTTCTATACTGCACTAGGTTCCTTGCTGTGTCTCACAGCATGAGAATGAGGCTCCCATTGGAGCCTATGGAAACGTGGTCTTGTAAGGTCGCGTTTGCATTGCGCTTAACTTATTGCTATTACTGAGTGGAGCAAAATTATCGCGCTTGCAAAAGTGCAATTTTGCACACCGCTCATAATCTAGGCCTACGTGGGGTGTGAGGGGAGCTAGGGGGTAGACATGGATCCCCTCTGGGTTCTCTTTTGCCTTCTTTCAGATTTACCCTTTTTCTCCCCCTTTTTTTTCCTTTCTCCTGTTCTTACTTATTGATAAGTGATCATCTGTGTTGATTTATTTTTGATAACTATATTGCTTTAGCTAATATATTGGCAGAGTTTATATAGATTGTTTTCAAAGCCCTTTAGCTGCCTTTTTTCCTAACACCTGAGATCTCATATCTTTAAGACCTTATCATTTGTTGTGCAATATTTTTCTTTAATAATTTTTCTTAGATAGTGTTTAACTGTACTTTGTAATATATTTTTTATGTGTTTTGTGACACTTTTTTGTTTAGCGAAACAGTTAACCAGAGCTCTGAGGTCTCGCTAACCTGACGCACGTTAACTTCAATTGTGCTCAAGAGATCATGTTTTCTTTCTTCGTCATAAGAGCAAAAACCTGTGATAAACTTTTTTTCACTAGTGCGTAACTGTTAGTGCTCCACTCATAATTTAGCCCTTAAAAGAGTGTGCAACAGCTTTGAAAATTATTTATTAATAATTATTTAATAATTATTAATATTTTTACATATTTTTTCACATTTATTATTTCAAAAATACACCTTAAGTGTAACCTGAAGCATATTACGCAGATTTTACATTCCAATGTTCTTCACATAGCAAAAATAATATATTTTATTATTAAATATATTTTTCTACCTATATCTGATAATGTTAATGTAAAATATATATCTATACCTATAGGAATAGATATATAGTTATAGGTATATATATATATATATATATATATATATATATATATATATATATATATATATAATAAAATAAAAACATTTTCCTGTATATGAAGAACATTAGAATGTAAAATATTTACAGTAAATGTACAATATAACACATAATAATAACTATTATTCATATATATATATATATAATATATATAAATATATATATATATATATATATTATAGCCCTTTGCAGTCACATACATGGCCACATACCATATACCTTTGAACCCTTATATCAATGTTTTGTTAATATTTCTATGACTAATTTTTATAATAACTTGTAATATATGCACAAATTAATGCATGCTAACTTTAGGACGCCAATCTAGCCCTTTGTGTATATGTGTTGAGTAAAAATGTAGTTTACAATTTAAACTAATGCTAAAAAATATGATCTAACTAATTACAACATTTTTTGTTGTTGTAGAATGTCCCTTTAGTGCAATTCCGAAACTGTATGGAAATATAATTTGAATTCCTAACACATTACAGTAAAGAGGCACTTTGATTCAATTCAGAAAAAACTATATATGTTGTTATAATTATTATTATTTGAAATTAATTAAACAATGTAAGATGGTTAGGTCATTGATCATTTAAAATCTTCATATGATGCAAGCACTAAAACGTATTCTTTATCAAAGTAGTGTTGTAATATTGAATGTGAATGTGTGTGTTTTATTCCAGATGTGCATCCAATAGCTAATAACAGTTTTATTTAATTAAAGGGACACTGAACCCAATTTTTTTCTTTCGTGATTCAGATAGAGCATTCAATTTTCAGCAACTTTCTAATTTACTCCTATTACCACTTTTTCTTTGTTCTCTTGCTATTTTTATTTGAAAAAGAAGGCATCTAAGCTTTTTTTTTTTTGGTTCAGACCTCTGGACAGCAGTTTTTTTATTGGTGGATGAATTTATCCACCAATCAGCAAGAACAACCCAGGTTTTTCACCAAAAATGGGCCGGCATCTAAACTGACAGTCTTGCATTTTCAAATAAAGATACCAAGAGAATGAAGAAAATTTGATAATAGGAGTAAATTAGAAAGTTGCTTAAAATTTCATGCTTCATCTGAATTATGAAATAAAAAATTTGGGTTCAGTGTCCCTCTTTAACTGGTATTTTATCACTGATGGTTACTCACAAACAATGTTTAATCATGTTATCATCACCAAGCAAATAGTTGTAAAAGAACAATGATTTGGAAGCTCAGAATGTGAGAATAGTCATCATGCAAAAAATATATAAAAATATGATAATACAAAGAGCTTCTGTTCACAAAAGAAAGAAATCAATGTTTGTGGAAGAAACCGGTCCCTTAGGCTGTTAAACTACGGAATTCTCCCTTGATGTATGTGTATTGGAAGGAACTGCAAGTTTTGTATAAATGTATTTTTTTTTTTTTTAAATGTCTTATAATTATCCTCTGTTCTTTTAATCTTTTTTTTTCCTGGCACTAGAACAAGCAAATGAGATACACATGGTAAGCAGATGATTACACCATAGTTAAACAAAGGTGAGTTGCTCTTCTCATACAAGGTTCTCTGCATATATAATGTTTGAAGATATATGCTTATATTTATTGGTATTGGGCTATGTAGAATGGAACCGTATGGATGTATTTTTAACCCAATCCATGCATTTTACAAGTGTAACAATTTAAAAACATTATCACTGGCATAAGTGCATAAGAATACAACGTAGCAGTTACACAGAGAAACCTGGCTTATTACAGTTGCAATTTGTTAAATAGAAGGCATGTCATGTAGAAACATTGTGCTAAATCTCCTAATGAATATAGAAGTAAATATTTAATTTTGCTTACTTTTACAATAATATACTTCCATTATTTATTTTGCCCTGTTTCTCTGTTATTTAAATGGGCATGATGATACCCACATTTTGAATCACTTGAAAGTGTATCTGTAAAAAGCTGACTAGAAAATATTACATGAACATCTATCATATCTATCATATAAAAAAGTAAATGTTTTAGCTCAAATTTTCCTGTGCAGTCACATCACATTGTAAAGAGACTTTAATCATCTAATAAGCATTCTAGTTCTGAGGACTTGCAAGGGAGAATGCATATGGCATTTGCAGGCACAGTCATTGCTGAAGCTGATTGGCAGTTGCGTTTTCTAACTATGCAGTCAACAATAAAAAGTTTAGCTCTGGATCACAGATCACTGGGTTGAGGTTCACAAATGTTGAGGTAAAATATCTTTCTTTTATTTCAAAGAGATGTTCATGTGATATTTTCTAGTCAGTTTTTTTTAAGTTATGGTGCCTCACTTCCAAATTAATTAGCTTAATGGTAACATGTCCCTAAAACCTAACCCTGCTACATATCTGTCCCTAACTGTCCTTGGCAGCTGTCATAATGGAGGTATTTCAAAACCATGCAAAAAAATTTAGCTACTTTTAGGCAAGTTACCTTGATCTATTATTATGGCCACAAATGTTTCTGAGCTTTTCATGCTTCTTAATTAATTATTTAAAGGGATAGTAAAGTCAAAATTAAACTTTCACGATTCAGATAGGGCACACAATTTTAAACAACTTTCTAATTTACTTTTATCATCAAATTTGCTTTGTTTTCTTGGTATTCTTAGTTAAAAGCTAAAACTAGGTAGGCTCAGGGATGTGCAGTAATAAGAGGCAGGGGAGGCGCCACCTTCCCTGTTCAATCAGAGAAGAAAGATTTCAAATAATGTTTATTAAAAAAATATATATATTTTTTGGCTTTTTTTTTTTTTTTGGGCCACCCCTACCCCCAAGGGTAAACCCCCCACCCCTCACCGGCAATTACCCACATCATCATTATTTTAATATTTCCTACTGCGCTTGTGCTGCCATATGATATTCAGCATCCATGTTGCGCAATTAGGAGGCAGTGACCCGGTCCGCTGCCCTCCATAAATTGCGCAGCATGGATCTGAATATAGTTCCACTGCTCACTTAGAGCTAGCGCCACCCAGTGGTGTCTCGCTGGGCCCCCATCATGCTCCAATAGAGGCGGTTCTCAATACCGCCTCCATGATGGAGCTAGATCACATAGCCATTCAGCATTAGTGCTGCAGGGGAGGCGTGCCTGCTGGACTGCTGAGTGACAGAGTATGGGTGATGTTGTGCCGACACAGACTTCAGTCGGGAAGAAGAGTCAGTACAGGAGGGAGCTGCCGAGACTAGTGTGTGGTGTGCCTGCCCTGCTGAATCCATAGAAGTGAAGTGGTCTGTGCAGTCAAGTGCCTGTGTGGACTCGGTCGACCAGTGAGAGAGTGACTAATAGAGCCAGCTAGGAGGAGCTGTCAGCTGCTGTTGGTAGGCTCATTTGCTAATTTCAAAGCCCTTGAAGGCCGCCTTTTATCTGAATGCACTTTACTGTTTTGGGCAAGTATTGTTCTGTGCCAAAAATGTAATTACTAGGAACCATTGGAATAACAGCAGATAATGGAATGTATAGTTATTGGCGCCTAGGTAAAACACAAGCTCACTATGAGAGATTTCCTAACAGAATCAAAATTGGCAAATATTAGAAATATAGGAGCGCCAAAGGCTAAAGTGTTGCACAGGTCAGCTAAAAAGAGTATCCAACTCTAGCCTAACATCTATACATAATAATAATAATAATATGTTATCCAGGAGACAGATATACAAAAATATACAAAAATATATTTATTTAAAATGTAAAATAAATACCATAGATAGATACATTCAATAAAGGTAGTAACGATGTATGAAGCCTAATCTAATATATTTATACAATCAGTATAGGAGGTAACAATGTTTGAAACCTAACCAGATAGATGTGGGGGATCAAACAACTCAAGAGAAGCACAGTGGACTAAGAATAGAATGATAAATAGTCCAAGTGGAATCATATAATATTAAAGATCATAATCCGATAGGATGATAGGCTTAGATAAAAAGGACACCGCAAAAATATTTAGGATGTTACCATTAAAACCAAAATGGAATAAGACCACAAATTATAAGTGGAATAGTAATATAAAAAACAGAGAAAACTTAGTACTGTGATATAAACGATACCCTGGACCACAACATTGGAGCCAAGGATAATATAGTTGGTGTTAAATGAGCCAAGGAGAATACAAATAATGTGAATAGAAATTATGTGTAAAGTAGCCGGAGCTACTTGTAAAAGAGTGTATGGGTTAACCCCATGTGATACAGTGAGACTGGAGTGTGTGTATTTTTAAATAAACTAATAAATGTGTGAAATAGTGTGACTCAAATAAATATTGTATTGATCAGTAATAAATAAAATGAACCAGATATAGATAAACAAATCACCTGGCCTAGATAGTGATGTGTGCTGGCACACTAAATGTCCCTATGACTATATGTTCAAATAAGTGACAGTCCCAATAAAAGTCTAAATAAAAAATAGAAATCCAAATAAAAGGAGAATCCAAATAAATGTCAATGATAATCCTGTTAAAATCACAAGCACTTGGGATTCGGGAAAAAATGGTACCTAAAAGGGAAAAAGGAAAAAACAGTATACCAAATGTATATACAAAGTGGGTTCTATTGGTAATAGACTCACCCAAAACAAATATCCTAGACTGATATAAAGTCTCACAAATTCTGCTACGGTATCGTCTACGCGTTTTAGTCCTATCAGAGGGCCTTTCTCAAGACATAGTGAGGCTAGTGTGATTAGTGTTTTTAAAGATATATGGTCAAATTATCATCTAAGCTACCTACCTCTATAGGCGCCAAACTTTCCAAACTCGGCCGACCTTGCAGCTACGTGTGACATCACTTCCGGTTACGTCAATATTGACGTCAAATCCGGTTTCGTATCATTCACGGTAGAGACTTCTCTATTACGGAAGAAGCCATATTGTTTAAGGGCAAATGTGATGATAGATGGCAATATAATAACCAATAGTTAGTGAAGGAAAATATTAAATATACGTGTGTTAATTCCATAATTATTTATGGTAATAAATAATAGCCTTGTAGTTACTAATCTAGAAGTAGATTTGATAATAAAAGAAAAAAATCTTTTATTATTAATAATGGATAAAAAATCTCTTGTTAGTTTATTAAAAATCCATCAAAATAAATTATAAGAATTTTAGGCTAAATATCATCTAGAATTTACAGTGGTACTAATTAATACATACTAATGTCAAAGCTGGAATAATAAAATAAGAGTTCTCTTATGCATTTATACAGTATATGTAAAGAGCACCAAAATTAACAAAAAGGACATTTTTGAAAATAATTTAAAATTATAATCATAAGAGATACAAAATCAATAAAAACACTCCTAAAATAAAAGTAATATCTAGATTTATAAGTATCAAAAATAAGTATCAAAAAATAAGTGTAAAAAAATAAGTATCAAAAAGTAAATATCAAGGAATAAGAATATAGTAAAATTACACTGGATCAATGAAATGAAGGTCTAGGACTGGACCTATAAAAGGATAGATATTATTGGGCGAGGTTTAAGATGAGATTTTAGTGTAAAATAGTCTGGTTAGTATGATAATACATGCTCAACAATTAAAACTCTCTCAATAAACTGTTAGATAGATTAAAATAGCATTTAATCCTTTAGGATAAATGCAATCCAAGTTAAAAATCCATTTTGATTCGTTCCTAAGTAATCTTTGTTCCATGTCTCCCCCTCTCCAATCTTTAAATAATTTACTTATCCCCATATATTTAAAACTCTCAGCATTACCTCCATGTCTTTCTTTAAAATGTTTGTATATAGGCAGATCACTTTTGTTCCCCTAAATCTGCAGTAAATGCTCTCTAATTCTCTCTCTGAGCTGTCTTGTTGTCTGTCCTACATACTGCAGACCACATCCGCATTCAATGAGATAGACTACAAATTTATCAATCAGCACAGACATAACATAGTAGGGTGCTGTTTAAGGACCAAAGGGAGCTAGGAAGTGTTACTGTTTGCAACTTGCAGCGGTCATGCAGGACAAATTTACTGATCAGTCATAGATATTCATATATATAGATGGTTATTGGTCATTAGCTTTTGTTAATTAACAGCTTAGTTGAAGCAACCTCTTAGAGGGAAGAAAAGCATGCAGGTAGCAGTCATTTTGAATGAGTTAATGTCCATGCAAATTGTGTGATATGAAATGCAGGTGATAATAGGTTAAACAGTTAGAGAGGCAAGCAAGCAAGCAACTGTCCGTTTACTCAGATTTGAATACTTTTATGTAGAGAAGATAAACAAAGCGACAGTCCTGAATTAGTCCAGGAAGGGGTTAACCTGTATTTTCATAAGAAAAAGCCCTAAACCCAAGTCAACCAGGTGACTTTTTGGGAGGCCAATCAACTACTCAAACATTAGACAGTACCCCCGGCAGCTTGCAAATAGTGCTTCCAATAAACATTACCCTCCTAGGTTAACCAGGCAACCGGTGGGAATGAAATATAAAACAGAATAACCACAATGTTCGTATATCACCTGTTGCTCTCCTTGTTATTTTGTAGTGACATCCGATGGCTGGTTAGTAATTCTGTTCACTCACTCATGTCGAAATCCGGCTGATGTTTTAACTCCGTTGGTTGTAAACTCACCATGTCACTTCTCCTACGCACGAACGCTGCACGATCCCTCTCTGTGTGTGCTCACCATTGGTCCCGCCTCCAGATGATTCAGCGTGGTCACGTCTCTCTCTGTTTTACTGTGATGCAAAGTCCGGAACTGAATGATAGGAATGGAGTCCCAGTACTCCACATAGAACATGTAAAAAAATCTCCCAAGAAGTTCCAAGCATCCACGACTGTGAGAAGTATTTAGAAAAAAGTCCAAAGTCTCTCAGAGGTAAGGTATATTTAAAATAGTAAATTTATTAATGACTATTAAAAAAGGCAGACTCCATACAAAGAAACAAAGGGTAAAGAGCAGTAAAAAGAAAGTCTGACCGGTTTCGGTCACTCAGACCGTAGTCTTAGACATAAAATGCAGACTACAGGTGTATGCTATTTAAAGCCACAACCCATCTGCAATTGGTGTAGTTTGTACACTGCACATACGTGCTTTAACCCTTCAAGTGACAGCATATTTTAAATTAAGGTCACAGTATATTATTAGAAAACTAAAAAATGTTTATATAACTTAAATGCATTAAGTGCATATACAATTTACATGAGATGATGA
Source organism: Bombina bombina (assembly GCF_027579735.1). Taxonomy (NCBI): domain Eukaryota; kingdom Metazoa; phylum Chordata; class Amphibia; order Anura; family Bombinatoridae; genus Bombina; species Bombina bombina. The sequence continues at coordinate 385,110,893 of NC_069499.1, forward strand.
TAATAGTAATAGCAAGAAAGACTTGATACTTTATAGTTAGTACATGCATAGTAAAGTCAAATTATTGAAAAAGTGTATCTGAAGATTTGTTAATCTTAAATGAAAGGGATGAAAATATAGTAACTCAAACTAAGGCTAACCATGCTACATATTATTCAGTATAGATAAGGCATATTAATAACAATTCAGTATAGATAAGGCATATTAATAACAATGAATAGCAAAAATATACATTTAAAAGATTATATATAATATTTAATGCCAGTATGATAAAAATCATAAATCTCCTATAGTTTACAGCCGTATTGCTGATGCAAGCCTTTTTAGTGAATAGTACAAGTTTAAACCTTAAGTGTCAATTCCCTTTCATCGTTTGAACTTCCAAAGAATAGCTAACATGATATACTACCTATGCCAGTAATTAATGATGTCAAACTCTGAGTTAAATCCTGTAGGTAGCAGGCTACCGAGTTTATGAATCCAGTAGATCTCCTGTCTGGATAAGATATGAAATTTGTTACCACCTCTAGGGGGACTTACAATCTGCTCGATAGCCTACCACCTAAAGGTGCTCAAATTTCCCTGATGTACCTCCAAAAAATGTTTTGATAGAGCTGAGACCGCTCTCTCTTGGTTAACGTATGAAAGGTGCTCTTTTATCCTAGTCCCCACTTCCCTGGTGGTTCTACCTACATATTGGCGGACACACTGGGTGCATTCTATCAAGTATACCACATATTTGTTACCACACTTAACACAACCTTTTGTTTCAAAAACTTCCTTAGTTGTGGCTGAAGTAAAGGTGTTAGATACACATATGTGGTCACAAGATTTGCACGACCTTTTTCCACATTTGTAGGTACCATTGAAGTGTAACCAAGAGTGATTTCTTTTTTCTTTCTTAATCATACTAGGGGCTAAAAGATTGCCCAGCGTCAGATTCTTTTTGTAAACAAAGTTGCATCCATCTTTAATGACGCCGCGCAGTCTAGTGTCCCCTCTTAGAATCGGCAAATTCTTTCTTATTATGTTGCACACTTGGTAATATTGGTTGGAGTATGTAGTAACCAATGTTGGTTTTGTCTTAGTGTCAGTGCTGTTAGTCAGTGTCTTTGTCTTGTGTGTAAACAAATCCTCTCTGTTCATTTGGCTAACTTCAATATAGGATCTTCTGACCAATTTTTTAGAATACTGTCTGTCTGCAAACCATTTACTAAGGCTTTGACTCTCTCCCTGGAAATCTTCAAAACGAGTACAGTTTCGTCTAGCTCTCATAAATTGACCTTTGGCAATACAAATTTATCAGTACATCTAATAGTCTGCTTGACCTTAAATACATCATTGGAGATTTTGGACTTGAATGTCCCTGTCTTATTGCCATGTTCACATGCTTTACACTGATGGCATGGAAAGAAGCCCTCTAGCTTCTTGCCCATTACACCCAGGCTGCTAGTGGGTTTATTTTTATTTTTGTTGGGGACACTAGGAGCTAGAATAGACCTTAAATTATTGGCTTTTTTGTAAATGAACTGTGGTTGTTCAGTCAAATGTTCTCCTATAATATCCTATAAAATGTAGTTTTATGATATTTTCGACAGTCCTTCTCTTTTCACTATATTGAGTGATAAATGGTACTTTCAGGCTGACTTCATTCTCCACAGGTTTCTCTGTATGTCTCTCTGTATGTCATTTATTTCACTAATAGTTTGATCTATGAGGGTTCTATCATAACCTCTCTCTCTAGGAATCTTTCTTTCAGTATCTGAGATTGTTCTTGTCACTTTTTACTACTTGAGCAGTTTTTTTTGATCCTCATAAATTGTCCCTTAGGGATATTTGAGATCCATTTATTATGATAACAGCTGGTCTGGTGAATGTAATTATTGCAGTCTACCTCCTTGAAAAAAGTGGACGTCTTTATCTTCCCATTTATCACCCTTATATCCAAATCCAAGAAGGTGATATGATCCTTACTGATCTGGTGAGTAAACTTCAAATTCATTTTGTTTAAGTTCATAACATCTAATGTATGTGTCAGATCCTCAAGGCTGCCTTTCCACACCATGAGCAGATCATCAATATACCTCTTATAGAGGACCAGGTCTGCGCTAGCTGGGCATGAGTCCCAAAATAGAGATTCCCATATATAGGTTGGCATAGCTAGGCGCAAACCTGGTCCCCATAGCTGTTCCACATATTTGACAATAGAATTTGCACTCACAGTTAAAATAATTATGTCTCAATATATAGTCTATTCCATCCAGTATGAAAGTTTTCTGTGCCTGTGGCATGTTTGTGTCTTTATTAAGATAATATTCTATGGATTTGAGACCTTCTTTATGTGGAATACAGGTATACAGTGATGTTACATCACTAGTTATCAAAATATACCTGTCATTCCATTCCATAGAATATTTAGAACCTCTGTGGAATCCCTAAGAAAGCATGGTAGGGATCTTACATGAGTTCTTATCAATGTATTCGGATAAGTTACTCATCAGAGAACCTATACCCGATATTATCGGTCTCCCAGGAGGGTTATCCAGTCTCTTGTGGATCTTGGGCAAATAATAAAACACCAGTATTTTAGGGTGTTTATTCGTAAGATAATTATATTCTTTATTGTTAATGATACCCAAATTGTTTGCCTCTGTGAGTATACTGTAAAGTGATCTCTTATATTCATCTGTGGGATTCTTTCTTAACAGCTGATATGTCTCTTTATCCCCTAGGATTCTCATGGACTCCTGGGAGTAGTCGTCTTTATTGAGAATCACTATCCCACCGCCTTTGTCGGTTGGTTTGATTACAATCTTCTTCTTATGTTCTAATTTGGTAATGGTGTCCAATTGTTTTTTACTGAAATTATTTTTCTGGGGATTCAATGATTTCAATTTTGTGATATCATTACAAATCATCGTTTCGAAAGATTCGTTAGCTGGTCCTTTTCAATTAATGGGATAGAAATTAGACTTGGGCACCCAGGTGTATTATAAGATAGTTTGTAGCAATGATCAAGTTATACAATGTATTTGAAGATATTATATGTCACTGTTCAAAGCATATAATAAGGGGTTCACTTGCTTCCCCCTGCATTTTAGTCAGTTGCTTGAAGCATACAGGCCTGGTATATTACAGCATGTCTGCACATTTATACTGTCTTCAGCAATATGGCTCTGGATAGCTATAGAGTGGGGGACTATGCATGCCCCTTCATCACATGATGTACTAGCCTTACAATATTTTTAATACTCCCCAGTCCCCACCAATAGTTACTCACTCCTTATACTACTCCAGGTGCTATACTTAATCCTGCCACCAATGAGTAAATGACAAAAACTGCCCAATGTGAGCCTGTACTATATTCTATCATAACACTTTTTAAGGGAGCAGCATTCTGCCTGATCAAGAATGGAGGACAAAAGAGGACAGAAAAGTCAAAAATAATCTTTCATGATTTAGACAGAGAATGCAATTTTAAACACATTTCTGATTTACTTCTGTTATCTAATTTGCTCTATATTCTCTTGGCATCCTTTGTTGAAAAGCATACTATGGTAGGCTCTGAAGCAGAAATGCACTAAGGGGAGCTAGCTGCTGATTGGTGACTGCACATATATGCCTCTTGTCATTGCCTCACTCAATGTGTTTAGCTAGCTCCAAGTAGTACATTGCTGCTCTGTTCAACAGAGGATACCAAGAGAATGAAGCAAAATTTGATAAAAGAAGGTTATTTAAAATTGTATGCTATATCTGAATCATGAAATTTGGGTTTAATATCCCTTTAACAAAGCTTCTTTTCTGCTATTCAATATTTAGAAGGAGATAGATGTAAAAATGTTATCCTCGCTTATGGGTATTTTCTCTACAGACTGGTCATGTGATTCAGTCTTCTATCTTACTAAGGGCCAGGTTACGAGTGGAGCGCAAACGTTTGTGCTCTTTGGGTTTACCACTGGTATTACAAGTTGAAAGTAAACACGATTGCTTGAGCACAATCGAGATTTACGCTAGAATGATTACCACGACTTCAGAGCTCTGGTTAACTGTTTTGTGAAACTAAAAAATGTCAAAAACATATGAAAAATACATCACAAAGTATAGTTACTCTCACATAACACTATTTAATAAAAAATCTTAAAATAAATTATTGCACGCAAAAGTTATAAGGGCTCAAAGATATTATTATTATTATTTTTATCTGTTATTTGTAGAGCGCCAACAGATTCTGCAGTGCTAAGATATGAGGGGATATATATGATACATATGAATGTTGCAGGCAGCAGTTTTAGAAGTATAAAATAAAAAGTCTTTATTGAAACATGAATAAAAACACTCCAGAGAGCGTCACAGGTACATCCACAACAGAAGGTCCTCTCATGTTTCGGCCTCAGGCCGTAATCATAGCTAATGGACAATGCACCTGAGCCCTTAAAAAGCACCAGGGTCACCCTGATTGGGTAAAAACAAAGTTACAAGTTGTCATGTAGTTTAACTCTATGAGTGCCTATACATATTTAAAGTGCCTATTACCTGGATATTATCAATCGAAAATATACAAAAGTTAAACAAACATACTACATGTTCAAAAAGTAAAGCTATGCAAAACATGACAACATTTAATTAAGCCATAATTTGTAAACCTACAATGGTCCAAAAATAGACTAAGTTGATATACAAACAGAATGATTTAGGTAATTTAATACACTATTAACAATACACATATTGCATCTGAGATATTCATTCAGTAGTTCTGATACTCATTGTAAAATGAAGTGTGTATAGCAGAGAGTAATGTACGCTGTTTAGACCAAAATATAGAATGAACTACTCTATATGTAGTGCAGTAATGCAAAATTGACTCTATACAAGAAAATATGAACTACCCTGAATTAAAAATGTATATATATGTATATATGACTCAGACCAAGTGGTGCTTGTAGTATAAGAGTACATATTAACTCAAGTATGATATACAAAACTGCATATTGGGAAATGATGAATGATACAGGGCCTAGGCAGGTCGCCACATAAGAGGGAACAAAAAGACCTGCAATGAAGTGTACTCTTCTATTGCCAATAATTGATTAGGTCATATTCTGAATTCAAACCAGTGGGTACACAAATTTGAAGTTTGAATATACAGAACATTTCCCTCTTCTGTAGCAGCCTGTCTCTATCCCCTCCTCTTGGAGGGCAGGTAACCCTTTCTATAGCCTGCCATCTTAGTGAATTGACACTTTTTTGATGACATTTGGCAAAATGCTGCACTAATGGTGTAGATGCCACGCCAGCCTGTATCGTGGACAAGTGGTTTCGAATTTGAACTTTGACCTGAGTAGTTGTGAGTCCAACGTACTGTAGATGACACAGAGTGCAACTCAACACATATATAACATATGTGGAGGTGCACCTCAAACAGGTCTGGATAGCAAAAGTCTCTCCTGTAACCTCAGATTTACTGAAGAGTGAACAAAATCGCATACCCTGCATTTATTGAGGCATTTGAAAATACCTCTATGTGTAAGCCAGGAACTCTGTCGTGGGTTGATTTTAGGGAGAACAGAAGGTGACAATAAATTTCCTAAAGTAGTTGTTTTCCTGTTGGAACAACGTAACCCCTGTGAAATACAATTTTCCAATTTATCATCAGCCGCTAAAAAGGAGAAATGTTTTTGAACTATTTTACAAATTTCAGTGTATTCCTGACTATACTCAGTAACAAAAGTGACTCATTTATGTTTACTGTTGATTTTGCTGTCCATTTTATTAGTCTTGCCCAAAATTTGTGACCTGTCCAACCCATCCACTTGTCTCCTAGCCTTGTTGATCACATTAGTACTGTAGCCCCTACTCTTTAGCCTATTGGCTAAATCTTGTGACTGTTCTGCATACTTATTTGGCAGGGAGCAATTGCGTTTAACCCTAATGAATTGGCCTTTGGCCACGGCATGGGGTACGTGCCTGGGATGGCAGCTATTCGCATGCAGCAGAGTGTTCCCAGTTATGGGTTTCCCATAGATCTCCGTCAGAGCCCTTCCATCCTCTGTGCCCTTGATAGTAATGTCCAAAAAGTTAATCTCATTGTCCCTCAATTCACTAGTAAATTTGATTCCGATATTATTGGAATTTAAATGGTCAATGAAAGATGTAAATTGTGACTCACTCCCTTTCCACACAAGCAGCAGGTCGTCTATAAAGTGGCCATAAAAAAAAATCAAATCTCTAAAGGGATTACCATCTCCATAGATGTGGGACAGCTCCCACCAACCCATAAAAAGGTTGGTATAGGAGGGGGCAAATTTAGCCCCCATAGCTGTCCCACGTCTCTGAAGATAGAAATTGTCCTCAAAAGAAAAATAATTATGTGTAAGCAAAAATTTTAACACTCTAAGTATAAAGTGTCTGAAGTCAGTAGAAAAATCAGAGTAAAATTCCAAAAAAAATTGACCGCTGTTAGACCCTCCTCGTGAGGAATGGAGAAATATAGTGCTACTACATCAATTGTAGCCCACTTGTGACAATTATTGTTCCATTTCGAATTGCCAAGAGCACAAATTATATCTTTGGTGTCTTGAATATAGCTTTGCAGGTTTTGTACTAAGGGTTGTAAGAGGCTATCTACCCACTGTGAAACATGTTCCATTAAAGAGTCAATACCACTGACTATTGGACGACCCCTAACTTCCGTAAGGGATTTATGGACTTTGGGTAAATGGTGGAAGATGGGCACCACCGGATTTTCAACCAGTAGTGCCCATCCTCCAACCCATCATCCAAAATGTCCAGCAACTCTTTTTTGAAGGTAGCAGTGGGGTCCCTATAAAGAGGGATATAATCCTCAGTATTGTTAAGTTGGCGTAATGCCTCATTTACATAATCCAATCTGTCCAAGACCACAACAGAGCTGCCATGTCATTGTTCTCTTGAAGCTCCTTAAGGGCAGCTCTCTCTAATCTGGACAGATTGGGTACATGGTACCCAACAGAATTTTTACGTTTAATCAGGTCACGTTCCACACGTTTGAAGAAAGTCTCTAGAGTGGTGCCCCTAGTGTGAATAGGATAAAATTGTGACTTGTTCTGAAAACCACTAGAGGTATTAATACATTCTCTACTGGTCCCTGTCAAGGTATCTCGTGATAAAAATTCCAAATTAATCAAATCACAAGTTTCATCAAATGTCAATCTACCCATGTGCGGGGCATGTGAGGATAAGGCCGGCCTATAGTCTGCTGTGTCATCTTGGTATAATTGAGACGATTCAGTGCAAAAATATCTTTGTAGAGTCATGTTACGTATTAGTTTATTAACATCAAGAATGGTGTTAAATATGTTAAAGTGATTAGTTGGTGCAAAATTCAAACCATGACTGAGCAGAGAGACTTGTGAATCTGTAAGTCTATGCTTTGACAAATTAATTACATTGTTTATTTGTACTTCTGTTTCCCTCTCTGGCCTCTCAATTGATAATGCCCCTGACCTGTCTGTCCTATCCCGGTGCGTTGTGGGGGGAGAGAAAAAACATGTTCTATCTTTCTCTGATCATCATCAGAAACCCTTGTCATGCAAATGCAAATAAGAGACGTTTGGGGATCGGTGTTCATGAGGTGTGGTGAGTAGAGGCGATTGCGCCTTCTGGGAACACGGTTTTCCCCCACTTCTCCCCCCTTTGGTTTCAAGAGTGGAAGACACCACACGCTCACAATAAACACTGCTTATAAACCCCGTTGATACCGGATACTAATGTGAGCTGTCCTTGTTAATCTCTAGTGTTCTGAAGCACACCACATTATTTCCCTATATGAAGTTCATATTTGTGGCGTATACAGGAGGTGTCTACAAGCAACATATATATATACATATATATATATATATATATATATATATATATATATATATTTCTCTTGCTTTGAATCTGTCTACACTGCAGGGACTTACCTTTGACAATAACTTTGTTCTTTACAATACCAGTTTAATATTGACTGTATTTACACGGACAGCTTCAGTGAACTGTAATTTTTCTCCTAAATATATATATATATATATATATATATATATATAGCAGTCTCATAGTTATTGGCCCTCGCAGGATTTTTTTTAAAAACGATTCAAGTTTTATTGAAGAGATTTCTTAAAAGTCAAAGTCGACGTTTCGGCCCTAAGTCGGGCCTTTATCAAGACAACATGTCCTGAAAACATACAAAACAGAGAAATGAAAATAAATATGCATATACAAGTCTGTGACATACAATAAAAACACCATGTATCCCCTAAACATACTATAGTTCAATACTTATCTATTAGAACTAATATAAATGTACACATTAAAATCATTACAGACATGTAGTATATACTGACTAGCTACCATCAAAGTCTAGGAGCCTAATCATGTATACATATCATTGGATATATGTACACTTATTGAGTGTCTTAATGAGTAAATCATCATAAAAGATGTAATCAGACTCAACATAATGTATCAAAACATAGTCAAATTTGGTTGGTTCTTTCATATAAAAATATTTATTCATAATTGATTAGATTTATCTAGTAGGTTTAAAGGTTATTTACAGCCTTGGCCAGTTGTGTTCATTTCTCTGTTATCCTGGATGGTCATGTTTGTGCTCACATTATTAATATCCACAGCATATATACTTCTTTATAGGCATGAGTTTTGTATTATTAATGGTTGTATTTATTTTTTGCTTCTTTGCTTGCCGATATGTGTCTTAGACTCTTAAAGTGTGTATACTCTTTGTGGGGAGTCATCACACGTTTGTTTGCATAAGTGTGCATTTGTTCAATTATGGTTCCTAGTGAGACTGCCGATTTGCAGGTTGGCTCAGGTATCATGACACTAACTGGCCGATTCTATGTGATTCAGTCATAACATACACACACAGCTGGTTTCCTTTATTCTATCCTCTCTTAGGTGCTCTACGCATAGCTACTTAATTAACCTTACACTACCCACAGCACTCATCTGTGTATGTCAAATTATCTCTCTCCATTGACTTGAAATTTTGAGTGATAATTGCAAATGTTACTATGTTTTAATACATTATGTCAAGTCTGATTACAACTTTTATGATGATTTACTCATTTAGACACTCAATAGGTGTACATATATCCAATGAGATGTATACATGGTTGGGCTCCTAGACTTTGATGGTAGCTAGTCATTATATACTACGTGTCTGTAATAATTTAAATTTGTTCATATATATTAGTTCTAATAGATAAGTTTTGAACTATAGTATGTTTAGGGGATACATGGTGTTTTTATTGTATGTCACACACTTTTATATGTATATTTATTTTAATTTCTCTGTTTTGTATGTTTCCAGGACATGTTGTCTTGATAAAGGCCCGACTTATTATTATTATTATTATAGGTTATTTGTAGAGCGCCAACAGATTCCGCAGCGCTATTAACAAAGGCGGAGTACAAAAAAAAAACAGTTATAGGGATCAAATGGGTAGAGGGCCCTGCCAAGAGTTGCACTGTTGTAGTCAGCTCTTGAGAAGGTGATCAACAAACAGCTGGACTCTTAAGCTTACATGCTAGGGGGGTTCAGGGGATAGCAATGGAGAAGAGGAACTGGTATAAAGTAAGGTTAGCATAGGTTGTATGCATCCCTGAACAATAGAGTCTTTAGGGAGCACTTGAAGCTTTTAAAACTAGAAGAGAGTCTTGTGGAGCGAGGCAGAGAGTTCCACAAGATGGGAGCCAGTCTGGAGAAGTCCTGTAAACGGGAGTGTGATGAGGTGACAAGAGAGGAGGTCTTGAGCAGAGCGAAGGGGACGGGAAGGAGAGTATCTGGAGACAAGATCTGAGATATAGGGGGGAGCAGTGCAGTTGAGGGCTTTGTATGTCAGAGTGAGAATTTTGTGTTTGATCCTAGAGGCAAGAGGAAGCCAGTGAAGAGATTGGCAGAGAGGTGCAGCAGATGAAGAGCGACTTGTAAGGAAGATGAGTCTGGCAGAGGTATTCATTAAGGATTGTAAAGGAGCTAGGCGGTAGGTGGGGAGACCAGAAAGGACAGAGTTGCAGTAATCGAGGCGGGAGAGGATGAGAGAGTGGATTAAAATCTTAGTTGTGTCTTGTGTAAGGAAGTGTCTAATTTTAGAGATGTTTTTAAGGTGGAAGCGGCAGGCTTTAGCCAAGGACTGAATGTGAGGAGTGAAAGAAAGATCTGAGTCAAATGTGACCCCGAGACATCGGGCATGCAGGGTAGGGGTAATGATGGAGTTGTCAACAGTTATAGAGAGATTGGGGGTGGAGAGTTTAGAAGAAGGGGGGAAAATAAGGAGCTCAGTTTTAGAGAGATTTAGCTTGAGGTAGTGAGAGGACATCCAGTTGGAGATGTGAGAAAGACAGTTAGTGACACGAGTTAGCAAGGAAGGAGAAAGGTCTGGTGCAGAGAAGTAGATTTGGGTGTCGTCGGCATACAAATGATATTGTAAACCATGGGACTTTATTAGGGAACCTAGTGATGACGTGTAGATTGAGAAGAGAAGGGGACCGAGGACAGAGCCTTGCGGTACTCCGACAGAAAGTGGTGACGGGGCAGAGGAGGCCCCAGAGAAGGCTACACTAAAGGTATGGTTTGACAGGTAGGAAAAGAGCCACGAGAGGGCTGTGTCACATATGCCGAAGGATTGGAGGGTTTGGAGCAAGAGAGGGTGGTCAACAGTGTCAAAGGCTGCGGACAGATCAAGGAAAATAAGCAGAGAGAAGTGGCCTTTTGATTTTGCTGTAAGTAGGTCGTTGGTAACCTTAACAATTGCTGTTTCTGTGGAGTGATGGGGACGAAATCCAGATTGCAATGGGTCAAGGAGGGAGTTTATTGTAAGGAAATGGGAAAGGCGTGCATAAGCTAGTTTTTCAAGAAGCTTTGATGCAAGAGAGAGGAGGGAAATAGGGCAGTTGTTGGATGGGGAGGTAGGATCAAGGGAAGGTTTTTTGAGGATAGGTGTGACCAGTGCATGTTTCAGCAATGAGGGAAATATATCGGTGCTGAAGGAGAGGTTGAAAGTGTGTGTGAGTATAGGGGTAAGGGTGGCAGAGAGGGAGGGGAGTAGCTGTGAGGGGATAGGGTCAAGGGGAGGTAGTGAGGTGAGAGCGCAGTATAAGTGCCGAAACTTCTTCCTCAGTAACAGGGGAGAATGAGCTAAGTTTAAGGTTATGTGGGTTGTGGTTGATTGAGAGCATTTGAGGGGGTGAGAGAGTGGAATTATGTTGAGAGCTGATTTCATTTCTGATGGAGTTGATTTTGTTATTGAAGTGGTTGGCAAAGTCTTGAGCTGACAGAGAAGTTGTATTAGGAGGTGGGGGAGGGCGGAGAAGAGTATTGAAAGTGGAGAACAAACGTTTTGGGTTTGAAGAAAGATTAGAGATAAGAGTAGAGAAGTAGTGTTGCTTATGGAAATTAAGGGCAGAGTAGTAGGAGTTCAAGATAAATTTGTAGTGTTGAAAATCAGCTGAACTCCTAGATTTTCTCCAGTGCCGCTCAGCAGTACGGGAACATCTGCGTAGGTATCGTGTCAGAGGAGTATGCCAGGGCTGAGGATGAGTGTTTGATTTCCGAGCTATGGTAAGAGGGGCGAGATTGTCAAGGACGGATGTGAGGGTGGAATTATAGTGGCAGATAGATTGGTCAGGGCATTAAAAGGAGGAGAAGGATGAGAGGAGAGGTTTGATGGAATTAGAAAGCTGTTGTTGATCTAATGACGTAATGCTTCTGTGAAGTTTGGTGTGAGGAGCAGAAGGAGGGAGAGTTTTAGGGAGGGATGATATGTTGCAAGTAAGGAGATGGTGGTCAGTAATAGGAAAGGGGGAGTTTGTGAAGTTTGAGAGGGTGCATCGATAGCTAAAGATCAGGTCAAGGAAGTGACCATCTTTGTGAGTGGGAGAATCAGTCCATTGTGACAAACCAAAAGAGGAAGTGAGTTGCAGAAGTTGTTTTGCAGAGGAGGCAGTGGGATTGTCAAGAGGGATGTTGAAGTCACCAAGAATGAGGGAAGGGGTGTCTGAGGAAAGGAAATAAGGTAGCCATGCAGCCAAGTGATCTAGAAATTGAGTTGCCAGGAGGACGGTATATGACTGCGACACGTATAGAAAGAGGAGAGAATAAGTGAATCATGTGGGTTTCGAATGAAGAAAATGTGAGGGAAGAGATGGGATGTATTTGTTGAAAGGTCTGAAACGTCGACATTGACTTTTAAGAAATCTCTTCAATAAAATAAATAATCGTTTTTAAAAAAAATCCACTAAGGGCGGAGTGCTTGGTGATTAACATTTTATATATATATATATATATATATATATATACAGTATATATATGAATATATATCTTTATATGTGTGTACATATGTATTTATGTATTTTTAGGCATTGATATGTATTTACAAACATATACACTTATAAACACATAAATACATATATACACATGGCCTTTGCAGTTAAGTAGATGAAAACACGTAAAAGAATATTTAAACAATATTAGTTTTTAACTGTGTACTTACTGTAAATATTTCCCATTCCAATGTTCTGCACATAGCCGAATATGTTCTAAGTATTTATAAATAGATATTCCTATACATATCTGTATATATATATATATATATATATATATATATATTGTACCAAAAAACATTATATATATATGTAGAAATATTTATTTATGAATACATAGAACATATTCTTGTATGTGAAGAACATTGGAATGTTAAATATTTTTATATTATCATGTCGGGTTAGCGCAATTGAGAATATGCGATCTGGTTTGCACGAGAGTGGGATGTTAGGTCTTTTTCCACTTTTTTTTTCTCCATTGACTTCTATGGGAGAATATGTGAACATGCACGCAATATTCTAACTTCAGCTTTTTGCGCTCAACAGGTTAGCGTGTGAGAGAAAGCAGTTTACTTTCAACTCATAATATGAGTGCAACCTAATGAGTGGAAAAAACGTACTTCTAGCAGAGTTAATGCTCTAGCGGGAACGTTTATTAGTGCTCCACTTGTAATCTTTGCCTTACATTTTGACCTTAGGCCTAGTGGATTTTAGTTATCCCTCTAAATAAAGCATACTAAATGACTATTTATTTCTTATCCTTATCTTTTAATTTAAAAAAGTCAATATGACTATGACTGATATAATTTCAATATTATTTTCATTTAAAACAAATTATCCTTTTCGTGAATATTATGTCTTTTTTGGCTGCAGAAAAAAGTATTTTACAACCTATACTTTTCAAATCCATCCTCACCTGCCAGATTGGTTGGCATTGCAAAACTATACATTCTTGTTTAAACTATTGGTAAGTATCTGAAATCTCTTTTCTATAATAAATACCATCTGACTAAATGTAATCTGTCTGGATTTTCCATTCTGATGAGACTTGTGAACATATATTCTTGAAAACGTGTTACCAGTTTTGAAGTGATTGGCACTTGTTTGTTTAATGTATTGGCCTTTTTAATAGCGTGCGCACCTATTTTAACCTTGAGCCATTTCCAAATTTGCTATAGCTTTCATATTATAAATGAATTGTAGCCAACCCAAACAAACTATAATCAGCTATGATCAAAGGAGAACATGCTGTCTACCACTGTACAATGTATCTGCATAATAATTTACAAATTCCGTTGCATTCCAGAGTACTAATGGGATCATTTCCATTCTTTTACAGCATCTCAACAGTTACTCAGTCACCATCTGTGTTTTCGTTAACCTGAATCAGATATGAATTCTGTTATTGCAAGGTAGAGCAACTTGTTTAATGATTCTTAATCTTTTCTTTAATTAAATCATGCAGCCAACCTGAAAAATCTATCTTAATGCAAATTAGAAGCGTTTTGGCATTCATTTACAGTAATGCACTAATAAGGTTAATTAATGAAGGTTTACTTCCAGTTTATACTGATATTTATTCTGTTAAACTACTCACACGTAGACTTCAAACAATTAGGTATAGCTAAAAAGGGAATAAAATAATAGTTGTATATATCAGAAAGCAAACTTTTTCATTTGTGTAAAATTGGCACTAGAAATCTAAAACATTTGCCAAAATTCACCAAAGCAAAGAATTGTGTAATATGAACTGCAAAATGTAAAACAGTTAATATAATATTCTATGCAAAAAATAAATAAATAAAAATCTGTTGCTTTGCTTGCAAAGTTGATTAAGTTTACATTTTTTAATGCTGAATCTCACTCTACATGTTTTTTGAACAAACGTATATATATATATATATATATATATATATATATATATATATATATATATATATAGTGTTTCAGAATTGTTCTACATCTTAAATAAGCTGTACAAATTATATCTAAGCACAGTTTACTATTAACATGCAAAGTTTAAGAATATATATAAAGTTTAGGAATAAAAAAAAATACTGTAGTAAAAACTGGTGCAAAAAGCATAGCTGATAATGAGTTGCAATATTGTGGCAGTGAGAATGAAGAGCATAATCTCACAGGCTTAATGTTACTGGTGAAGATCTTGTATTTTTTAAAACTTTGCCTCCCCTGATTTTCAGCTGCAAAAATGTTGTACCCAACAATCTTTACTTATTGTAAACTTAGGGCTAGGAAGAAGGTTTAATGTAAGTACTAAGGTTAGCTTTCTAGAATTAGGGATACAGTGCACAGACAATCGGGATCATCAAATTTGCAGCTTTATTGCTTTTCAGGCAATATTCCCGACAAGAACTCACATAGTGGCATAATGCACTTAAAGGGATAGAAAAGTCAAAATTAAACTTGCATGATTCACATAGAGCACATAATTTTAAGACACTTTTAAATTCACTTCTATTTGCAAATGTGCATCGTTCTCTTGAAAACCCTTGTTGAAAAAGAATACACAGATATCCTACATTAAGGGGAACTAGCTGCTGGTTGGTGCCTGCACAAATTTGTTTAGTAATTTGCTAACTAGATGTTCCTTCAGCAAAGCAAAACAAGAGAATGAAGCAAATGTATTAATAGAAGTAAATTGGAACATTGATAAAAAATTGTATGTTCTATCTGAATCATTCTGCATTAATTATAGTATTTTACATTTATTACTTGCACCTTTTTCATAAGCAGCATATGTGCAAGTAAAGTCCTACCTAAATCATACCTTAAAGGAACAGTAAAATCAAAATTTAAATTAACTATACTGGATAGAGCATGACATTGTAAACAACTTTCCAATTTACTTCTATAATCAATTTAGCTTAGTTCTCTTGATGGGCCTGAGATTATCTAAAATGATAAAATCATAAAAGGCAGATTTTGCAATACTTCTTCTTAGAGGCATTCCCTGTATTTCTGTATGTGAAGAAGAGACAAACCCATTGCAATATAGCACTGAAGGATATGGCAGTTCTTCTGCATTTACACTTTGTGCTTTGTATTTTTAATTAATTTACACTTCAGATTGTTTTGTTACATTTCAACTCTACACTGTCTATTTTGTAATGTATTTTGTACACAGAAGTGTGATTAGGTTTGTTATTTTACAAATTCTGATTATGCTTTATCAGTTTCCATGTAACTTTAACAAATTATGATCATCCTTTGTATATTTATGTATATCTTTTACAAATTACATTATTTTTTATATTTTCTCATTTAAATAAAACTGAAATATTGACAGCTTCAGTTTCCCATAGAGCTTCATTACCTTCTATGGACCAAATAAGCAAAGAGTGTCTTGTTTGGAGATAAATTATAGTGTAGACTTCACAGGGGCTGAACTCACTGAATTCTATAAGAAAAAGGGTGGAACCGGAAGTCCCAGAAGGATGAGAGATGCCTTCCATAGAAAGTAATGAAGCTGTCTGGGATACTGAATTTCATAGGGTAGTAGAAGGTAACTGGAAAACACCTGGGGCTGTTAGGCTCAGTTTGCATCAATAACAAATTAAATGTTTTTACTAAAATGTAACTTGCTTTTGCTTATAGTTTAGAATATATTACTTTTCTGTCAGTTAAATAAATGTATTGTGAATTTTGAGCAAACTTCACCTGCATACAGCTGGTAATGAAAATCTGAAGAGACAAGCTTGTTTAAAATGCTTACAGCATTTCACAAGACTTGTGAGAGAGCTTCAGATATACCCTGGGAACTCTCCTGTTCATCCCAGTAAACCCCCTTTCCCTCACGCCTTTCCCTCACACTTTTTTTGCAATAGAAAAAATTAAACTTAAAAAATACATCTACATGTTATTGTAAGACTAATCTTTTTTTAATGTATCATTCTATCTAGCATTTATTTAGTGTTTAATGTCCCTTTAAAGTAACACATAAACTTTCAAAGCATAATAAGAATTTATAAAATCCCTGCAGGATCTAAATCTAAATGTATAAAAATATAAAATAGAAACTGCAAAGCTTGAATGTAATAATACTGAAAAGACCTAATCTAAAGTGTATTGAATATAAAATACAATGGGGATAAAATACAATGCACAAAGTGTGAGTGTAAGAAAACTCATATTATGCAGTCCTATATTGCATTTAGCTTGTCTCTTCTTCAGATACAGAAATAAGAGAAATTGTGTAGTGCTGGAGAGTTCCACCCCTTTTCTTTGATCATTCAGTGAGTTCAGCCCCTGTGAAGTCTTAACTACAATTTCTCTCCAAGCAGAAGAATCTGTATCATCCATCCCAGTACCCTTTGTTAAAGATTAATCCTAGGTAATCCTAGGAGTGTGCAGATATCTCTAGCCATCTGGCAGCTGTGTTTGCAACTTTTATTTATAGCAGGAGTTTTCAAACCTCTCATCAGGCCTCCCTAACAGGTCAGATTTTCAGGATATATGAACTGGAGCACAGGTGAAATATTCAGCTAATGAGTAAACATGGTTATTAATCTGCTCTCACCGAAGGAAATCCTAAAAATATGGCCTGTTAGGGAGGCCAGTGGACAGGTTTGAAAAGGGATATCAAAAGAGCAAAGCAAATTTGATAATGGAAGTAAATTGGAAAGATTATTTACCCCTTTATTACCGGGAATTTCAGAGAAAAACTTAAAGTACCAGATAAATTTTAGCATTTTTGCTATCACTCTGTTTAAACAGAAATAGGGATTTTGACTTTTTGATTTACCTATGAAAACTATATAAGTAAAAAAGACTGGAATCTGAAATATGTACACTAAATACAAAATTAAAACATTTATTAAATATGAATATTGCATAAATATGCTTTTACTATGTTTTCATCTACTTGACTACAAAGGGCTCCATATAAATATATATATATACGTATATATATATATATATATATATATACATACACCTAAGTATTTATGTTTTTATATGTGTATATATGTCTGTAAATACTAATATTAATGTAATTTAAAAAAATATATTTTTATTAGATGTTGTTATTGTGAGTGTAACTGTACTTGTATTTGTGATGTGTTTTGAGACACTTTTTATTCTAGCACAAAAGTTAACTAGAGCTCTGATACGCATTAACTTCAATTGCGTTCAAGCGATCGCATTTACTTTCGACTTTTAATAAGCAACTGTTAGCGTGCCACCCATAATTTGGTCAGTTATTTTTTAGCAGTTTGGTCAACAACATACTGTATATACTTATCATGTTCAACACTGTTTTATTTTTCTAAACAAAGTCTGTTTTTTACATTTCCTGTAGTCAGCTCTCTATATTTATTTTTTATGACACTAACTTAAAGCAATGATTTTTATTATGTGATTTGTTTTTTAAATTCTATTCATTTATTGACTGCGATTAAAACAAATTTCATGATTTTGAATATTTTAAATAAATCCAACATAAATAATATCAATTGATAATCAACTTTATAAATAAGATTTTTTTTTAAATAAAGGTACATTTCTATTATGATCATACATTAATAACAGACAAATAAAATAATATAGTTTATGATTAAAAAACATCATATGAATATATGTCTGTATTATTTTTATCTAAGGTTGATTTTATTTTGCACAGATTACTTTATTAATTTCAAATGCTAACATAGGGCCCCATGTTCTAAAAGTTGAGCAGAGAAGGTTACTGATATGGGAACCTTCCCACCAGCCTTTGCAGCGAATGAGTAGCAAGCACTGTACATCTGTTCCTGCATGTACCATTATATTAGGATTTCCTCGTGCAATGATACCTGCTCTTATGTGACCAATCACAAGATAGCAGCGTGTGCCAATCACCTTGAACAAAACATATTCAGAGGGTTTTATCTATGCCACCTCAGAGGTGACAGATTTCCTTGTGCAATGCCCCCTGCTCTTATGTGACCAATCACGAGAAAGAGCAGTGTGTGCCAATCACCTTGAACAAAACATGTTCAGAGGGTTTTATCTATGTCATCCTCAGAGGTGACAGATTTCCTTGTGCAATGTCCCCTGCTCTTATGTAACTAATCACGAGAAAGCAGTGTGTGTCAATCACCTTGAACAAAACATGTTCAGAGGGTTTTATCTACGTCACCTCAGAGGTGACAGATAGGGTAAAAAGGAGCTGTGTATGACCATTGCTTCTTACATTACATTAAACAGGCTTGCATGAGCTCGCTTGCCCCGCAAGGGCTCAAAAGCAGCATCCACTGTTTATTACAGTGCCCATTGTATGTGGAAAGTTATAAAATCAGAAATATGATTATCTTTCTTTATAAGAATCTATCCTAGTTAGAAGAACCAGTTTTATTATAGGATATTACATGCATTGAGTTTCAATACATTGACAAAATAAAATTCCTATATATATTTTTTTAATAATGGCACCACCACAAAATGCATACCCTATAGGTTTGGCAGAAATAAATACTACATCTTTAAACATTCTACAGTTGTAGCACATTTTATAACATGCTGGATAAATATGGTATTCCTCAGATACAGCTGCCATTAAAATGAACAATTACATTTCTTTACTCAGTGTTTCTAAATATGAAATGTTTAGTCTATGATTCTACACTTTAAGGAGAGTAAATTGTAGTTTGTTGTACAATATATTCCTTTTAGATCTCAGCACATATGTAACTTTCATTAGTACTATTCAAAACAAACAGGTTTTAGTGCATATGTGAATATTTTTAAGTAATCCTTTGAAACGTCTATGATATTACGTGCTATATTGAATTAATGCTTATTATACCATTCATTGACTATTGGCATAGACCCACTGGTCATTACGTTAGTATTTACTATATGAATCATTACCATTTGTAAACTGAGAAAGACAATTTTAGTAAACAGGATATATTTTGTTTAAACACTGGACTTTTTTATGCAACACAGCTATTTGGCAAGACTACTGTTTTTTATGCATATTTCATGTCAGGTTTACCTGAACTATTTAGTCCCTTTTAAATTCTAATCTTTATCATATACAATTTATCATGAGTGATTTAATATAAAAATAAAACATTGGGTTCCTCTGTGGCAGCCAGTTGCCTGTTGCTTCATCTATTTCCAAAAGAAGATTACGAGACAGCTGGTAGAAAATCAGATGGCAGTTATACAGGATGAAAGTCAAAATGTCTTGTTATAGCTTTTACAAAGTACCACAGATTTATTGCACTTCAAACACTATAGTTATGGTGTTTGCTGATTGGTCACAGACAACAATAACTTATATTATTTATTTGTAAATGGTGCTTACTTTTTTTTCCAACTTATAGTCTTATATCTCTCTTCTCAACTGATAACAATTCAGTATTAACTTCCTGTAATCTGTTGGCACCTTGTAAATTTATTATACTATCATTATTCTTATTATTCCTTGATGATACCAACATTTAAGGTACAGTCACTATTTTATTTGCATTAGAAGAACAATAAAGTAAAAAAAAAAAATAATATTAATAGGGATTAATACTAGAATACATAACACTTTATATGTAGGCAACATATAGATTAAACAATATTGTAAAAGAAAAGTATTGAAAAAATACACAAAACTCAATTTTTTCTTTCATGACTCAGAGCATACAATTACATCTTTTTAATGTCTTTCTGTTATCAATTGCTTCATTCTCCTTGTATCCTTTATTGAAGGAGCAGCAATGCACTACTGGGTCTTAACTGAGAACATAAAGGGCCAGATTGTTAACTCTGCTAGAAGTAAGATTTTTGCATGTGTCGGGTACACGAGTGTACTACAAGTTGAAAGAAAACTGTTTTCACTCTTGTACTAACCTGATGCGTGTGAAAAGCACATGTGATAACGTATTCCCCTATAGAAGTCAATGTAGAAAAAAAGTGGGGGAAAAAAAACCTAACAGCTGATTGCATATTCTCAAGTGTGCTAACCAGACATGAACATATGAATATTTCACATTCCAATGTTCTTCACGTAGAAGAATATTTTCAATTTATTCATAAATAAATATTTATACACACACACACACACACACACACACATATATATATATATATATATATATACATATACATAATTATATATAGATATAGATATATACAGATATATACATAGGAATACCTACTTAAAAATAGGTATTCTCCTATGTGCAGAACTTTAAAATGTTAAATATTTATAATAAATACACAATATAACACTTTATTAAATAATATATATATTGTACAAATATGTTTTTACATGTTTTCCTCTGTAAAGGGCTCCAATGCACTTCTATATATGACAGGGGCGTATTATGGCCAAGGTCAACAGGGCTGGTGCCTAGAGCAGCAGATTTAAAGGATATTCTAATTTACTTCTATTGACTAATTTGCTTTGTTCTCTTGGTGTCTGTTGTTGAAATAATATTGGAGTGAAACCTCTTCTGTTTTTTTAGATTATACTGTATAAGTGTTTTGCAGGGGCGTATTATGGCCTAGGCCAACAAGGTCGGTGCCTAGAGCAGCAGATTTAGGAGGGGCAGCACATCTGTCCTATCCTCTCTCTAAAAGCCAGCACACAGTACAGTGAGCGATAAAGTGCAGGCTTTTACAGAGAAGACAAGGCACATGCGCTGATTAAAGTTGCTCTTCACAGGCAGTGCTCCTTTAAAACGTTGTTTCATTTAGAGCCGCCGGCATTTTTTCAGTTGAAGCGTTCTTGGTGCTTACAAGCTGAGGCTGGAGGAGAAGACCTTGTGCCAATATGCTGCCTCCCCTTGTCAGCTGTGGTGGTTCTGCAAGTGCAGTGCTTATTGTAGGTCTAAGCAGCTAACAGACTGGATGCGCCTGTGCACTGCTTAGATCAGCTTGTGATGTCTAATCATAAACTCTCAGTGCTAATGTATGTTAGCTACTAATAGCTAGCTGTCTCTGCATTCATGTGATGTCTAATCATAAACTCTCAGTGCTAATGTATGTTAGCTACTAATAGCTAGCTGTCTCTGCATTCATGTGATGTCCAATCATAAACTCTCAGTGCTAATGTATGTTAGCTACTAATAGCTAGCTGTCTCTGCATTCATGTGATGTCTAATCATAAACTCTCAGTGCTAATGTATGTTAGCTACTAATAGCTAGCTGTCTCTGCATTCATGTGATGTCTAATCATAAACTCTCAGTGCTAATGTATGTTAGCTACTAATAGCTAGCTGTCTCTGCATTCATGTGATGTCTAATCATAAACTCTCAGTGCTAATGTATGTTAGCTACTAATAACTAGCTGTCTCTGCATTCATGTGATGTCTAATCATAAACTCTCAGTGCTAATGTATGTTAGCTACTAATAGCTAGCTGTCTCTGCATTCATGTGATGTCTAATCATAAACTCTCAGTGCTAATGTATGTTAGCTACTAATAGCTAGCTGTCTCTGCATTCATGTGATGTCTAATCATAAACTCTCAGTGTTAATGTATGTTAGCTACTAATAGCTAGCTTTGTATTCTTTCCATTCCTTCCTTCCTCTCTCTGTTCTTTCCCTTTCTTTCTCCCTTCATCCCTCAACTCCCTCCCTTCTTTCTTTCCCTCCCTCCCTTCTTTCTCTCAACTCCCTCCCTTCTTTCTTTCCCTCCCTCCCTTCTTTCTCTCAACTCCCTCCCTTCTTTCTTTCCCTCCCTCCTTTCTTTCTCTCAACTTCCCTCTCCCCTTTTCTCCTCTCCCTTACCCCTTTTCTCTTCTCTGTCTCTCTCCCTCTACCTCTCTTCTTTTCTTTCCCTCCCTTTTCTCTCCTCCCCTTCTTTTATCTCCCTTCTCTCAGGGAGAAGATGACATGAGATACATGCAATTCAACGTACCCATATGCAAGTGTTTTGCTAGCCCATTTTCTTTTGAATTGTTATGAAAAAAAAAAAAAAAATTACACACTGACCCCAAAAAAATTAAGGAGAAAAAAAGCCTAAAACCTTTTGGGGGGTGGGGCAGCAGAATTTTGAGTGCCTAGGGCAGCATGAAACCTAAATACGCCACTAATATATGTCTATATATGTATACATATGTATGTATGTGTTTATAAGTGTATCTATGTCTGTAAATACATATATACACACACATATAAATACATAAATACATATGTACACAAATAGAAATATATATATATATATATACACACACATATACATCTTTAGACATGTGTAGGTATGTATCTCTATATTAAAGCCCTCTGTAGCCTTTTTTAAACACCTGAGCCCTCATATCTTTACGCACTTATAACTTTTATGTGCAATATTTTTTAAAATAATTTTTAGTAGATAGTGTTATTATGATTGTAACTTACTTTGTAATGTATATTTGATGTGTTTTGTGACAGTTTTTTGTTTCGCAGTTAACCAGAGCTCTTAAGACATGGTAATCACTCTAGTGTAACTCGCAATTGCACTCAATTGGTCACATTTACTTTCAACTTGTAATACGAGTGATGAACCTGATGCGTAAATAGCCGAGATAAACCCCCTTTTCGCAAGTGAGTATTTGTTAACGCACCACTTGTAATCTGGCCCAAAATGAGCCAATGACAATAGGCATAAATGTGCAACCTTCAATCAGCAGCTAGCTCCCAGTAGTGCATTGCTGCACCTGAGCCAAGAGAAGCAAATTAGAAAATAAAAGACAATTGGAAAGTATCTTAAAACTACATGCTCTATCTGAATCATGAAAGTAACATTTTGACTATCCTGTCCCTTTAAGTGTTTTTTTCACTGTGTGTAACATTTAAATGTTACAATAGACATGTGCCTGTTATATCTGATATTTGATTTTACTATGTTTATTCTCCAAGGATACCTTTAGGGGTCTTCAGGTCTTAAAAGTACATATAAAACTTAAAAGGACAGTATACTGTAAATTAGTTTTCCCCTTCATGTATTTCCAATGGCTTGTTATACTAGTTGTATAAAATGTAGGATAAATTGCATATTCAGGTTTATTTGTGTAAATTAAATAGCTGGTTTTGTGCTTTGAAACCACAACCTAATACCACAACCTAATAAAATGGGTTGAGCTTGCAAATAAAACCATATCTCTTTATTTTATCACTTTGTGTACACACAATTTTCCCCTTATCTTATATATGTCTGTAAACCAAAGCCCAATACTTAGAGGGAATAATGGAAAATTAACATGTTATTACTTAAAGGGACACTGAACCCACATTTTTTTCTTTCATGATTCAGATAGAGCATGCAATTTGAAACAACTTTCTAATTTACTCCTATTATCAATTTTTCTTCGTTCTCTTGCTATCTTTATTTGAAAAAGAAGGCATCTAAGCTTCTTTTTTTGGTTCAGATCTGGACAGCACTTTTTTATTGGTGGATATATTAATCCACCAATCAGCAAGAATAACCCAGGTTATTCACCAAAAATGGGCCGGCATCTAAACTTCCATTCTTGCATTTCAAATAAAGATACCAAGAGAATGAAGACAATTTGGATAATAGGAGTAAGTTAGAAAGTTGCTTAATATTGCATGCTCTGTCTGAATCATGAAAGAAAAAATTTGGGTTTAGTGTCCCTTTAATTCTCCTAGACCCCACTGGGAGTGCAATTTCTTCTGCTGGCTGTGCTTACATAGCTTTTCAATACATACTTGAGTATAGAAACTTTCAGTATAGGTAGGGATTCCACAGGCTAAATCACCTATTTCAAATGGCAAAATAAGGGTAAAATAACTACTTGTAAATAATCTAATACACCCCAGCAGGAAAAATGGATCATTGGGAACAAATGAAAGGGAAGGACATTTTTGGGCAAACTGTCACTTTAATTGACAGTTATTTTATTTTATATCAACTAGACATGTGCACAGACAAAAAAAAATGTTTCAGATAAATTATTTGTCATGAATTTTGTTGGTCTGATATTTGTTAAGGGGGTTGGTCAGAATTTGTTTGTAAATGAAAATCCACTATTTCCTATGGCAAATGTCTTCCTAGCAGCAGAGAAGCAGGTGGGCAGTAGCCTAAACTTAAATACATTTAAAGTAGTAGCAAGTGCTTCTGCTACAAGCCAGCAACACATAAAAATATATTATTAACTTTTTTTAAAGGGGTAATTACTGGCCAAGAACAAACGTTAAGATTATGGGGTAGATTTATCAAGTGTCAGGCGGACATGATCCGCTGTAGCAGATCTTGTCTGCCTGACATCACTAAATGCCAACAGCATACGCTGTCGGCAATTAACACTGCACAAGCATTTCTGGTGAAATGTTTGTGCAATGCCGTCCCCTGCACATTCACGGCCAGGGGTTGTCAATCATCCCAATCGTATCCGATAGGGATGATTGCTGTCCGCCACCTCAGAGGTGGCAGATGAGTTGAGGAGCAGCGGCCATATGACCGCTGCTTCTTAACTTATGTTTCCGGCAAACCTGACGACTCGTGCGTAAACAGCTGCATCAGCAGCACAATAAATCTACCCCTATGTATTTACCGTCTGGCACTTGAAGCAATCAACTGACAAGGTCATTACTAACTCAGTATTGAATCGTGTAAAGTTGAACTTCTTCCTGAAGAATGTAAATGTAAACTTTTTGACACCTTTCTCACTTACAGAAATTCTTATTCTCCCTTTAGAGTAATGACTTTAACCAAACAACTGATTGTTTTCTTGCATTAATTAGTTTGTTTCTTTTTCTCATTAAAGGGCTATTTGTTTACCATTTTAAGACAAATGTAACAATTATGGACAATTCAATATGTCTAGTATCAACACTAGTCTCATCTTCTCAGATAAAAATAAAAGAAATGCACATATGCAGATGGCAGAGCTTTAAATGTCAAATTTGACATTCTTACAAACCATGACAGGAACCTTAAAGTGATACTAAACCCATTTTTTTCTTTCATGATTCAGATAGAGCATGCAATTTTAAAAGGACAGTCAAGTCCAAAAAAAACTTTCATAATTCAAATAGGGCATGCCATTTTAAACAACTTCCAAATGTACTTTTATCCCCGATTTTGCTTTGTTCTCTTGGTATTCTTAGTTGAAAGCTAAACCTAGGAGGTTCATATGCTAATTTCTTAGACCTTATAGCCTGCCTAAAGCTTAGAAGCCAGCCCATTTTTAGGTTCAGCACTCTGGATAGCGCTTGCTTATTGGTGGCTACATTTAGCCACCAATAAGCAAGCATAACCCAGGTTCTGAACCAAAAATGGGCGGGCTTCTAAGATTTAATTCCTGCTTTTAAAAAAAAATAGCTAGAGAACGAAGAAAAATTGATAATAGGAGTAAACTAGAAAGTTGTTTAACATTGCATGTTCTATTTGAATCAGTAAATTTTGGGTTTAGTATACCTTTAAAAATCTGCTGGATTTCACATTGCCCGCTAACAGGACTACTATCTAAATTTTATCTTGGCTGGTGAAGCAGTCTGCCTGTTCTTATGAAATCCAGAACCCACTGAAAAGATAGGGGCCACTCTCTCAAAGTCTAAATTCTACAATGACTTAATTGATGTTGTATTCTTTAAAATTTGAAGGGACACAGGGGGGAGGCAACTGAAATATTAAATAAAAAAGCATCCATAAGAGACATATCCTCTTTTCCGTGACATAAAAGAACCTTGAAAGATCAAGATAGGGAGGAGGGCGTCCATGCTGTATGCAAAAATTGGAACTCCAGAAACAATATAAATAATCCGCCAATTATTTGAGAATAAGGGTGACATCAACAGAAATCCTGGAATTTGAGCTAGGAGAAGCAACTACATATATAGATACCACTATTTCATTGATCGCCTTAACTTGAGCCCTAATCCGGACCATTTAACATTCAGGCGGTGGCCTAGTATGAATGTTCCTTAATCCCCCCTCCCCCCGGTCACCCAGGTAAAGCAGTGAATACCTGACTATTATTTGCTTCTACAAATGCCTTCAATTTACACATCGTATGCTTTGCATTCTAGCCACTGAATACTCACCCAACCTCATCATGGAACAGCAAGCCTTCAATCAAACCATTAGGGGTTTATTGGTGGACCTTGAGCAGAAAATGCAAAAATGTTTAGACAGCCTTCGTCAATTATTGCTTACAGAGGACACTACGGCTGAAGCAAGCTTATTGGAATGTGGAGTCAGAGTCAATCTACAGAGTAATACCCCTGATCTCAAATCCCAAACACTTGATACACCAACTAGATTTCTAGCTGACTCACATAGAGATTCTGGGATTTTGTTGCAAGAGAACTGGTTTGACAGCTCCGGGCCAGCTATAATGGTGGAATATGGATCGACTGTACAGCAGCCTTCACAATTGATCAGTGAGCCTACACTTATACACAAAACTCAGCTCATTACTCTTTGTGATATGCCTACACAAGACAGTGCAGCTCTGTTGTCACTAGCTTCTGGCTAGACAGCTTCTGGTCAGAGTTTAAAACCTCAGGGCTTCATATCCACAAGATCCAGAGAGCTACTTATACTGAATCGAGCTCCCCACAGGATCCTATTGTTCCTCAGAGAGCCGGAATTGGGTAGCAAACTAATTGCTTGCCGCAGAAAGTCTAGGGCTACCCCTAATACCATGAACTTTGCTCTCAGTAGTCCGCCTAAAACAAATAGTATTCATTGATGTATATGGAAAGTTTTGTTTTATGCAGTTACCGTCATAATATTACTCCTTTACGTAACTTGCTATCTCTGTGTTATTATACGCTCTCTGACAGAACTGTATCACATACCCCTTGATTAATTAATTATTAATTATTAGTCTCTTTTTAAAATAAAATAGGTTTCTATTGCAGTCCTGCAGGCTCTTATAATTTATACAAACTTCCTATACATCCTAGGTTACTAGTTTGAAGTCCATTCAATAATACATATCCAACTATATGGTGCACCTACATTATATTACCTCGCCTTTAAAGCGTGCTGTTTGCGGCCAAAACATCATGTTACAGACTCACTAGTGACTATAGATATAAAATACACAACATACTGTACCCCACTAACACCTATTAACTATGGACACTTCATTTCAAGCTTTGTTTTAAGCTTGGCATAATTCATCAACATAAACCTAGACCTTAGGAGGGAATATAACTGCAGAGGCATCTTCACACCTCTTAGGACTCTATATATGTCTGCATTTATATGTGTATTTACCCCATATAGAGGTCTCAATATAATATTGGTTGTGGCTGACCATCCTTTTACACTCGATGCATAAGTTACACTATGTTCATGCTCATTATGTTTTGCAATTCTCTTTTCTTGCACTTATAGTAACACTCTAAGAAAGAATACTTATAAGAGTCTAATAGCATGTGTTTCTTCTTTTCTCAATAGTAGAGTGTTAATATGATCATTTAAGAAGGCACTATTGATGGGTAAAACTAGTCTGTGATTCCTATCATTTTAAATTAGTATGCTATTCATACACTATATCAGTTGCTAATTATTCCTTACATCTAAGGTCCAAGAGTAGCCATGGCAAAGGCTAGCTCCCCATCTCTTTGAAACACTAGACGAGATGGGCCCAAAAGTGACCCCCTTGAACAATGTCGGGAACATTCGCTAACTTATAAAAATGAGGTTTAATTTCTATATGTCCATATTTATCACTGACATTAAAGCCATAGTTTATAGCTTCATCCCTTTAAGTACATACTATTAACAGGCTCCAGTATCCTCACATGTTTGTAATCTCCTTTTTCAGATAGTGCTATATCCTGTGATTCTTATATTAGGGTATAATAGGGTATATGTTTATTATATATTATGTCATAACAATTGAGAAAGGACATGTACAACTGCTGTTGTATACTGTTATTCCTAATGTATATGTCTCTTTTGTTCATCGTATATACCCTACTGTTGTGATATTATTGTAAATGGGCATATATTATATGTTGTACTTATTTAACACCTCAATAAAAGATTTAAAAAAAAAAGATCAAGATAGGAAACAAATTGTAGGAGATTCCTTTTAGTTGCTCAAATAACCAGTATGATTCTGTTGTTGTAGGCTTAAAACACACTTATAGGTTCATATTGCTGAATAAATTCCTACTTTTCAAAGATGCAGTACTAAACCTCATAACCATAAGCTGGTGTTTCATAGAAAGATGAGTAAAAAAAAGGAGGAAAGAAAAGAGATATCTTGGGGCACACTTAGGTGAGAGCCTAAATAATCAAGTTAAAGGTGAGACATCAACTTAAAACATAACTTTTATTGGTGAAAAATGTATTTAAAAGAAAAGGCATATAATATATTAAAATGAAGGTATCACTATTATGTTACACCTTTTTCAGAGTACAACGTTCACTTCAATAAGTAATATATGTCCTCATGTACATCAAAACAGTCCCATTAAATTCATTTCTATTAAATAAGATTGTCACTAGTGGTAATAAATTGTCTAGTGCCCATTGGATTATGGGAATGAACAATTAATTGCGGATAGTCTAGTATCGATATTGGACAGGGTAAACTTTGCTATACCAATTATACTGGGGTAACATAGTATACCTGGGATGACATATACAATGTCATATATAAAATCCTAAGTATAAAACCAAATAGGTCAGGTGGAAGAATGTGTCAAAAATAGACACATTCATGTTGCAAATTGCATGCACTTGCTCCTCTTAAAGGTGTGGGAAAACATAAAGCGTTCCCAAAGGCAATAGTTGGATATCAGTGGTATGATCTATTAAATCCTAGTGGTTAGTTGGGAATGGACCGTGTATTAAGCACATTATACTTATAAGTTATAATAGAGCTGTGGTGGCGTTATTGCCTGTGGCAGTATGGGTCAAGACTGACCGCCACTGTGCCACCACTTAGCCTCAACTCGTGCTATATTCTATACACTATCAATCAATCAATAATCCTCAAGGGGCTAATATTGTGGATGCTTTATTGCAGGGTTTTATTGCAGGGTAACAGTATGGGTCAGGAATGACTGCCACTACAACAACTATTCCATATCCACTTGTGCTATATTAAGCACTCTATCTATCCATAATATATCATACACACTACATGAATCACAAGTTACATTGATAGTATTAACACTGTGGTAGATAATACTATCAATGTAACTTGTGATTCAAGTAGTGTGTATGATATAGCACAAATGGAGATAGAGTAAAACATTTATAGCGGAAGTCAGTTTGATCTCTCATGTCACATGTAATTATGCTACTACAGTACTAACCCCATTGCTATATATTATGGATAGATGGATAGATAGAGTGCTTAATATAGCACAAGTGGATATGGAATAGTTGATGTAGTGGCAGTCATTCCTGACCCATACTGTTACCCTGCAATAAAGCATCCACAATATTAACCCCTTGAGGATTATTGATTGATAGTGTATAGAATATAGCACGAGTTGAGACTAATTGGCGGCACAGTGGCAGTCAATCTTGACCCATACTGCCACAGGCAATAACACCACCACAGCTCTATTTTTGACACATTCTTCCACCTGACCTATTTGGTTTTATACTTAGGATTTTATAGATGACATTGTATATGTCATCCCAGGTATACTATGTTACCCCAGAAACTCATATTTACCCCCGGTATCAAGGCACTGCCCTTTGGGAATACGTAAGCTTACCCCTAAGGGAATTCGTGAGAGCCCTATTTTTGTTCCCCCCTGTTAACGCCCCTGCTTTAAGGGGGGTTAGTACTCAATACTCAAGTTTCATAGAACGATGCCTTGTAACAAAGTAGAACATTAGTAATGATATTACTGTGAAGGGCATGTCAGCTCATGGGCAGTTCTAGGGGATTTCTGGGGCCAATAGACATCCCCACATATTGGGGCCCATTTATCAAGCTCTGAACGGAGCTTGTGGGCCCGTGTTTCTGGCGAGTCTTCAGACTCCCCAGAAACAGCAGTTATAAAGCAGCGGTCTAAAGACCGCTGCTCCATAACCCTGTCCGCCTGCTCTGCTGAGGTGGACAGAAATCGCTGGAATTCAACTTGATCGAGTACGATCGGGTTGATTGACACCTCCCTGCTGGCGGCGAGTCAGCAGGGGGCAGCGTCTTGTGAGCTGCTGGTGCAATTTTAAATGTGGAGAGCATATTGCTCTCTGCATTCAGCGAGGTCTTGCGGACCTAATCTGCACTGTCGGATCAGATCCGCAAGACCTTTGATAAAAAGGCCCCTTTGTGTCAGAACCCATACATTTGCATACGAGTCTCTTGTTTTAAAAATTGTTTTGCTTAAAGGGACACTGAACCCAAATTTTTTCTTTCATGATTCAGATATTAGCGCTGCGGAATCTGTTGGCGCTCTACAAATAACCGATAATAATAATAATAATAATAGAGCATGCAATTTTAATCAACTTTCTAATTTACTTCTATTATCAATTTTTCTTTGTTCTTTTGCTATCTTTATTTGAAAAAGAAGGCATCTAAGCTAAGGAACCAGCAAATTTTAGGTTCAGAACCATGGACAGCAATTTTTTATTGGTGCTGTCCAATCAGCAAGGACAACCCAGGTTGTTCACCAAAAATGGTCCGCGATCTAAACTTACATTCTTGCTTTTCAAATAAACATACCAAGAGAATGAAGACAATTTGATAATAGGAGTAAATTAGAAAGTTGCTTAAAATAACATGCTCTGTCTGAATCACAAAAGAAAAAAATTGGGTTCGGTGTCCCTTTAAGTAAAAAGGGAGAGAGGTAAATCAGGAAAACAAAATAATTAGTTTATAAATTTTAACCACCCCCACTAGTGTGGCAGTCATTATTGTTATCCTTCGTCATTAGGGTCTACAACTACACTAACTCAAAGATGTTCAGAAGTAAGATGATACATTATTAAGCAAACATTAACAAGTATCTCAATTATCCTAAACTGTCTACCGCTCTTATGTGCAGCCTTCTCAGCAGCATGAGGTTGTTTTATGAGACAAAGCAACACTGCTTGTGTTACATACACATGCATAGACGACAAGAAACCAAAGTATTCAATAATTTATCCTGCCATGTGCTGGTTATCAAGAACTGATGAAGGCCATTTTTTTTTTATTTTAAAGATAGGCTAAAAACATTTTATCCATTTTGTTCTTGGTCTTGCATTAATGCATGAAGGCAATAATAATTAACTACATGTTAATTTATCAGGTATAAGGCAATTATATTTTACAATACATTCATTACTTAGTAATGATTGAGATGATCAGATTTTGTAAGGCAACCTGTTGGAAAGTACATATAAAACAAAATTAATTTTCAGTCGCTATCCATTAACAATAATTCTGCAATAAGAAATAACTGCAATTAAGAAATGTTTAAACTTAAGCCATAAAAAAGAATTCTCTAGATCCCAATTTAAAACATCAAGACTAGACTGTAAATGCAGTCAAAAAAGAAAAGCACCATTTGCTTGATAACACTCTAATGAATTATTAATTGTATTGTAGCTAAAATGACAGCTGATATTAGAACATTAAATTATTAATTTTGTTGGAGTGCAATGAAAAAGCATAATAAAAATACACCAATATGCTTCAGGGTTGGAAGTTTTTTTTTAATATTGAAAAACTATAATATATAAACATTAATTGATAACTATTTTTATGTAGGTTCTGGTATTTTTATTGAGATTTTTTTATTTAATAACTTTATTTATTGAGAAAAAATAATAAAAAATAAATAAAAAAAAAACATTTTATAATAACTGTATTTAAGTCTTTTAGCAGAACATGGCTAATGGTTGGTTAATTGTGGTAAAATAATATTCATGCAATAAATTCTCATCCTCTTCACTATTGCCAGAATATGTGTAAACACATTTTAATAGAAGTAACAAAAGTCACAAAATGCAGAGAATATTGCAATATTTTTTGCACTTTTGTGACAAGGATTAATTAATCATGATTTAAAGAAACACCAAATCCTCTCTAACACTGTTTATCAATAGCTTAGTGCTCTACAAGTCAGAAGTGACTACTAATTTATTTTTCTCAATAAAATTGATCATTGAGGATAAAACCATATTTTATAAGATTTATTTTGTTTTCATATCTTGCTTCTTTTCAGCTTTTACATTCTGTCAAAAATACAGCTGTAACCCAAATTATTTTTTGTTTTGCTCTTTATGATGTTCACTATAAATTAAATGCATATTAAAGGGCCCTTAAACTGCTGGGTATAAATACAATAAGTACAGTTACTACTAACTGTACTATTATTTTTCCTCCTGTGCCTGCAGCTCTCTTCAAATCTGCTCTCTAGTTTTATCTCTTAATAAGTGCAGGTTAGTGAAGTTCTGTATCTTCACTCTGGGCACCGTCATCTTGGAGTTTCAGTATTCTTATTCTAACACCATGGGGGAATATTTATAAAAGCGTCAACTGAAAATACGCTGGAATTCTGCATCGTAATTGTCGCAAGATTGATCCGCCATAGTTATCAAACCATCAAGATCGGCAAATGTTGAAATTTGCGACGTAACATTTGATCCCACAATCTCAATCCGACTCAGATCGATGTGAGTTGAAAACCTGTGGAATTTGAGTGGAATCGTGTTCATTCGCCCTCCTATTCGACTCTATTTGAAGCTCTCACAAAGTTATCAAAAGTTCTACAGTTACGCTTGCGTCTTTTCCGACTCAGCGTACCTGGTTTTCAATCCGCCACCCTTGAGGTTGCAGATGCCATAGAACTCAAAGGGAGTCGGAAAACACAGAAAGTTTATGTTCGATGCTGCAAGAGAATGAAGTATATTACATAATAAAAGTAAATTAGAAACTTTATTAAAATTGTATACCCATTCTAAATCAAACAATATTATTGCTCCACATTTAGTGCACTAGTAGATATAGGGATAAAAATGAAAAATACATTACTACTTATGGATTATGCTACAACTTTGTCTCTCATTACAAAGCAAATAAATACACAGCATAATATAGCTAACTTCCTTTTTATTTGTTGGAAAAATCTATGTGCACCATGTTTAAGCCATGTAATACAAGTCCCACTCTCCACTTCACGCCATATTTGACTCAACATAACCCACACACTAGTAAATTTTTCCACCACTTTTGATTGGAATGTGCATAATCACATGATTTATGACATCACCCAATTTGTTTCAAATACACATTATAAACTATCACTAACAAATCAAATTGCTCAATACTTGTGTCATTGATCACTCATCAGAACTTTAAGTGCCATTTGTTACATTGTGTATTATACTTTGAAAGTATGTATATGTGAAATTAGTATTAAAGATAAACATTGATGCTGACATTAGGACACACAGTGTAATATTTTAGACAACGATTTTAAAATT
Organism: Bombina bombina; assembly: GCF_027579735.1. Classification (NCBI taxonomy): domain Eukaryota; kingdom Metazoa; phylum Chordata; class Amphibia; order Anura; family Bombinatoridae; genus Bombina; species Bombina bombina. Next base: position 385,144,592 of record NC_069499.1, read on the forward strand.
TGAATTGATGTTTGATTCAATATAATCTTAAGCTGATAGTTCAGTGGGATAGCCCACCTAACTTTAAACTGTCATGATTCAGGTACAGCAGAAATTAAAATCACTTCTTTACTGGCATGCTATTTTCAGTGTATTTCTTCCTTCTCTTGAATTTCTTTTTTAGTAAGAAATGTCATTTTATATGCCAGCCCATTTTATAACACATGTGAAGGGGTGTTTTTTAAAAATAGATTGCAATCAGAAGGGGTTACACAGGTGCAGAGAGAATTTTAACAAAAGGAGGTATTGAACCACCACATGTACACATAGGTAGCACTCAAAAATCCTGTGTATGAATTAGATTTAACTAAGCAACAAGTGTCAGATATACCAGGGAAAAATATATTAAAAGTAACCCTTTTGAGAAAGCCGAGTTTCTCGGCGAAACATGTCAGGGGAGGTTGGGAGTTAATGGGTTCTCATTGTTTGTTATTTTAATATAGCAGGAATTTAACTTAAACAACACCAACTTACTAGACTTTGACTGCACATAGCCTTTAGTGTCACTATTAGACTATTAATAAATAATAATTCAGGCTTAGGCAGCTGATTATTATAACCGTGTTATAAATACAGGAACAGGCAGTCATTTGGACAATTATTTAAAGTACTCTTTAAATAAGATGATGTGGCAGGGACAGTTACGGTCAGATAATTAAATACGTGTGTATATATAATAGATCTACAGACTTTCAGGATCAGGCACTACCGGTTTATATAACTTGCGACCTAGAGTGTGGATACACTCTGACTTGAAATTACAGCAGATCCATACAGGACACTTATATACAGCATAAGAGTTAGCGGATATTTATAAGTATAACAGAAGGATTTTTGATATTCAACAAACTAATGATATTATATATGGTAATGAGTACTACACTGCTAAATTAGATTTATTTATCAGAACCACTTTAATTTGGAGACTACCTTCTATAAAGATAACTGCAAGTTAACTTACCCTTATAATATCTTGCTTAATCCGATTATGTGTCCTAGATGGAATAGATAGCAAGTATAATACTGGTGCTAATATACTTTATCCCACTAGCACAACAGCATTATAGTAGTAATAATAGTTACTATTTATCAGCGGTATTTAGTGCAAATATAGCAATACAACTTTATACTTGAAATTAAAGTATATCTGACATTAGTAATTCTATGAGTGTTGGATCATATACACACAGGAGGAATTTAAAGTGTATATTAGAACCAGTAAGAATATTACCAGGACACTTTGAATTATCTTATTCATGGTCAATACACTAAAGAGGATTTTTTAAGTATATAATAGGATCAGTAAGAATATTACAAGGCAACTATGAACTATCCTATTCATGTTCAATACATAATCCATTATATATGTATATGGTATATCACAGTATGCCATAATCACCAATATTTTGCGTGTTAATACAATACCTCCAGACTTAATCTGACCTGGTCCCCTTATTAGGATCCCTCTTGATATATCCCTGAGATTCTATAATTATTTGCTCGTCTTAAGACTATGGCCTCTATTTATCAAGGTCTGGCGGACCTGATCCGACACTGCGGATCAGGTCCGCCAGACCTCGCTGAATACGGCGAGCAATACACTCGCCGTATTCAGCATTGCACCAGCAGTTCACAAGAGCTGCTGGTGCAACGCCGCCCCCTGCAGACTCGCGGCCAATGGGCCGCCAGCAGGGGGTGTCAATCAACCCAATCGTACTCGATCAGGTTGATTTCCGGCGATGTCTGTCTGCCTGCTCAGAGCAGGCGGACAGGGTTATGGAGCAGCGGCCTTTGTGACCGCTGCTTCATAACTTGTGTTTCTGGTGAGTCTGAAGACTCGCCAGAAACACGGCCCTTCAAGCTCCGTACAGAGCTTGATAAATATGGGCCTATGGATTAATATTACATCCTAGGTCTGTGCTATCAAGACAAGCTAGTAACATATAGTTTTTTTCTTATTAGAGGAAATATTAATATAATCTGGTATTACCAGTTCTGCCGTTCATTCCTGATTTAAGTTATCATTAGTTCCTGAAGTTTTAAATGTTTTGTCTTTCCATTATTTTAATGCCCTAATAAAAGTTCAATTTTAATATATTTTTCCCTGGTATATCTGCCACTTGTTGATTAGTTAAATCTAATTCATACAAGGGATTTTTGAGTGCTAATTATGTGTACATTTTTTGGTGGTTGAATACCTCCTTTTGTTAAAATAAGCGACTAGTACACAGCACCTATTTTTCACATCATTATATTTCATTATATTAGGAAGGTAGATATTTTGCCTCCCTTTATGTAATTACTAGTAATCAAATCCCTTTTACTCCTCAGTAGTGCCATTGGGCCCCTCCTTTTTTGTTACAGGTGCAGAGAGAAACCTGGCCCAGCTCTTAAAGGGACAGGAAACCCCAAAATATTATTTCATGATTTGGTTAGAACATACAATTTTAAACAACTTTCAGATTTACTTCTATTATCAAATTCGCTTCATTCTCTTGTTATCCTTTGCTGAAGGAACAGCATTGCACTACTGCAGCTAGCTGAACACATCTATTTAGCCAATCACAAGAGACAAATGTGTGCAGGAACAATTAGCAGCTAGCTCCAACTAGTGCAACTTAAATTTTTACTTTCCTATCCCTTTAAAATATCCATTGATTGAAAATAAATACATATGATACTCTGATTACATGTTATATTCACAATTATTCCTACTCAGAATAATAATACATTTACAATATATACATATAGTGGTATAAATAAAAACAGAGATATGACAGACAACATTGTTTAGAACAAAAAAAGAAAATTAGGGACATGTAAATATGATTGCAAAAGATTTCTGACATAACACACACACATATATATATATGTATATATATATATATATATATATATATATATATATACAGTATATATATATATATATATATATACAGTATATATATATATATAGATATATGTATATATATATATATATATATATATATATATATATATATTAAGGGATAAACCTCCTATTACGTCCTACGTTCTCAAATAAAAACACAACACAACAGCTTGGGAAAAAGACCGGTCACGGTCGCGTTTATTAAACGAATTGAATTCTGCCTAATCTTAGCCAATAATTAGGCAGCTCAAATCAACCTATCACTGAACTTGTAACAAGTTCATTCCAGTTGGTGGCGGCATCTTCTTCTAGCTAACTAACCCCTACTTATTGACGGACAAGGCCCCTCCGATGTCTGCAGCGTGGCACAGGGGTTGCGCACGCTCATTGGCACAGTGAGAGAGATTTCGTTATGGAGAGCTCTTCGGCATGCAGCTCTTTAAAAGGGGGAGAGGAACCCCTAAGCCGGCACTTAGTGGGCGACACCTCTCCCTGTGTTCGGGCCGTCACTCTGCTCACACTGCACCCGCTCCCAGGGCCTTGCCCGACCGCCACAAAAAGACGATCCTCTTGCCGCCACACTTAACCAACATAGCCCTTAAACAACAATATAACAATATAACACACTTAACCAAATTCAACTTTTTTTTTTTTTTTAAATATAAATAACGCTGTGTTAACAACGGTCGGATGCCAACCATAGCACAGAACTTTGAAAACTAACTAATGTCCTACTGAGTGTCCATTTTAAACAACCGATGAGATGGCTTTCTTAAAGTCAGCCAGGAAAATGTCCAACCCGACGTCCGCCAGGTGAACCCCATCCGGTCGGTAAAGGGCCTTCTTGTCGGCCGTAATAGTGTCATGCCTGATGACGAAACCTCCCACGGCCGTGACCGCTCTTCCCACTTCTCTATTAACTTTCTTGCGGACATTGTACGCTGCCCTCTGTGTCACAATGTGACGCCAACGCAGCCGTGCAAACACGTTAGACCAACCTATCCGCACATCCTGAAGCCATGTGCACACCCACTTAATGTCCGCAACCATAACCCGAATTAAATCCAACACGGGAATGGATCCCAAGTCATTTCCGCCCAGATGCACAACAATCACTTGAGGCTTTCCCCACCTCCTATGCGCATCCTGTAACAGAGCGGGGAGCTCACTCCAATTAAGACCCCTGCGCCCGAGCCAGCAAATGTTAGCCCTGGATGCCGCAAATCCTAGCTGCTGCCCTCCCGGGGAATGATGCACCCTGATAGCCGCCCAGTGGATAAAGGAGTGCCCAATAATCCACACACGCACTGGGGTCTTTACTGTACCTATAACAACATGGATGGGGACAATGAAACGGTGACAAACAACCACTAGCAAAACACCCCTTCTCACCCCCCCCGCCCGGCCGGGAAGGTATCAAGAGGTCCCGCACCTTACGCGCCCCCATCAACTAAGCATTCAAAGGGCGAATGTAGCCCCTATATCGCTCCGACTTCCAACGCCCCATTTTCTTAATGACCGCCTGCGACGACCCACCGGCCGCAGCACTAGTCGCCGCCCCGATACGGAATGAATGCGGAGCGATCTTAGACGGATCCAATCCCGCTGCCGCTGCCACTCTGGCTAGCACTTTGCGGAACTGGAAGGCTGAAAGAGAACTGCCATCCTCATGCACGAGAAACTGCAGCCCTCCGCCCGGCCGTACACGGCAATAATCCGCCACGCTCGATACCGGGCAGCATTCCGTGCATTCGTTCCTGGCTAAAGGCAACCAAGCCCCTTTTCCATCCTGATCCGTTTTGGATCTGGGAATGTGCAGTAGCACGCAATCATCTGAGGCCCTTACGTGCCCCACTTTAATACCGCCTACCTCCCCCCTTGTAGAGGAGGCAACCACTTCGCCTATCCTCAGCGCCCCCGCAAATGCCAGCGCGAAAGCAGCCCGAAACAAGACCGCCTCGTAGGCTGAACTGCACACTGCCCCCAGATTTACTACCAGCGAGCGCAATCTTTCTGTCGTGATTGGCTCCCTCCGATCCTTTGCGGGTGGGGCCATCCTGCCCCATCCCTTCAAGATCTGCCTTACTAGGAAAGTACCCGTATGGTCCCTGAAACCTAAAGCTTTGCTGAAAAAAGACAATGCCGCTAACCTGCTCAGAGCTGACAATCTGGACACACCCTCAAGCTTCAAGCACGCTAGCCATTCCAGAACGTGTACCTGAGACGCCTGACACAACAAGAAACCCTTCTGCACGCTGAAGCGCTCCCACGCCCTCCAATGCGACGAGTACGCCGCCCACGTCTTAGTAGCCAGCGATGCTCTGATCAGGGGGAGGATGGTCTCCCAACCTCCCCCAGCTGCCAAAGAAAAAGAGGGCATGTTAGACCCTCAGCCGCTGCCCTCGGGGCCACCCTTCTAAACTGATCCCATTGAAATCTCGAAAGGGCATCTGCTATCACATTGCTTACCCCTGGGACATGCCGCGCTGTGAAGCGAACATTAAGCTGCAAACACCGCAAGACCAGGTGCCGAAGGTAGGTCACCACCACCGGCGAGGCTGCTGACAACCTGTTTATGGCATATACCACGCTCATATTATCTGACCAGAAGATTACTGACCGATTGGACAGCCTCTCTCCCCATAGTTCTACTGCTACTACAATAGGGAAGAGTTCGAGCAATGCAAGATTACGCGTGAGGCCCGCGGTAATCCAGCCCTCTGGCCATGGCTCCGCACTCCAGTCTCCGTCCAAATAGGCTCCATAGCCCAACCCGCCCGCAGCATCCGTGAACAAATGCAGGGCTTGATTGGAAATGGGTCCATCTCTCCAAAGGCAGACCCCGTTAAAATGAACCAGGAACCTTTCCCAAACTCTTAGGTCGTCCCTCATCTCCTCCGTCACCCGGCGCCTCTGACTATGCGTCTGGGGCCCTTTCAATTGAGCTTCTAACCTGCGGTTGAAGACCCTCCCCATGGGGATCGCCCTCCCTGCGAAGTTAAGCAATCCCAGAAGAGATTGCAGCTCCTTAATGGAGATGTGCTCTGCGCGACATGCTGATTGAACCGCCCCGAGGAGGCGGTCGACTTTATCTTTTGGGAGCCTGCATAGAGATGCAACAGTGTCAATCTCTATGCCTAGGAACGTCAAGCAGGTACATGGTCCCTGCGTTTTCTCGTGTGCGAGCGGAACCCTGAACTCGGCTGTAACATCCTGCATCACCCGCATCAACCCAGCACATTCGTCAGTATCTGGACCCCCTACCAGCAGGAAATCATCCAGGTAGTGGGCCACGGCCCCGCCGCCAGACGCCCTCTGCACCACCCAGTGCAGGAAGGAGCTGAAGCATTCAAAAAGGGCACATGACAAGGAGCAGCCCATGGGCAAACACCTGTCAACAAAGAATTCACCCTCGAACTTCATCCCCATCAGCCGAAATGAGGAAGGATGAAGCGGGAGCAAGCGGAAAGCGGACTCAATGTCTAGCTTGGCCATCAAAGCCCCGCGACCCTGAGAGCGAACCACCTCCAGTGCCTCGTCAGACTGATAGTGTACAGAGCTGAGGTCCGGATCTATTGCGTCGTTCACCAACGCCCCTTTCGGATACGACAGGTGATGAATAAGCCTGTACTTCCCCCTCTCCCGCTTGGGAACCACTCCCAGTGGAGAGACTACTAGATCCGCGATTGGCCGCTCCTGAAATGGGCCGACCACCCACCCCAACCTCAGTTCCTTAGCCAACTTTTCCCTCACTACGTGCGGGAACTCATAAGCTGACTTTAGGTTACGGTGGACAGAGCACCCGGTCACTTGTGAAGTAACCGGTATCCTAAAAGCCACCCTCAACCCCAACGACAGGACTGCCGCTGCCTCGCCGTCAGGGTATAGCACCAGCCACGGCGCCATCTTCTCGTACTTAAGTGGAGTTGGGGCCCTTGCCACCAGGCCCCCCTCTACTATTCTGGGTGGGTGCCCTGGGTTCCCTTCTCTTCGTGCAATCTGAACCCGGGTGAGGTCCGCTGCAAAACTTGCAGATGTGGCGAAAGGAGCAATTCGCTCCCCTGTCACACTGCTTGTCCTGGAATTTCCAGCACTCCCTCCCACGCCTCTTCGGGCGCAGAAAGGACCGCTGCGTTCCAGGCTTCGACGCGGCGTGCGGCGAAGTAGACCTCTCGCGCCCCAACTTAGACCACAGGTGCATATCCTGCGTCCCGAAGTGTAAGATGGGGTTTCCCACCATTTTCTTGCGGAATGCTATATCGTAATCCCTCCAAGCACCTTCCTTGAACCTTTTGTAAATATCACCAATCGTGTCCTGATATTTAAAAAGGTTATGCCCCTGAGTCGGCCACCTATCAACATAGCAGGACGCCAACACCCTATATCCTGCCTGCCATTCATCATAAGTTTCCTGGCGCCTAACTTTTTTGGGGCCAGAGCCCTCGGCCGCCCTCTCCTTAGCTCTACAGGCTTCCGGAGTGAGTTCGTAGATATTTACATATCTACCCTCTTGGATTTTCTTAATCACTTTAGCCTTCAAATGGCCATAAAGTGAGTGGACTAGGCACGGGTACGAATCCCTGTGCACCGCCACTTTCCTTGACGCCACCTGTCCTGCCGGCGCGTCCCCCACCTGCGCTAAGGAATTGTTCTCTACCACACCCGGCGGGCCTGCCTTCGCCTGCACCTGCGCTGCCACTAATTTCTTAATCATCCTAAACATCTGCTGTTGGCCCTTACCCACTAAACCCAGCCCCATCTCGCTATCAGAGCCTGAGTCACTAGATGAAGACCCCATGTTAGTGTGTGTGATGTCAGTGATGGTGCACTCACCAGCCTGTGACAGCTGCTGCGAAGTCCCTTCCGATTGCTGTAGGTGTCCACCTGCTGTTGAGCTAGCCGGTCCTGCAGCTCCTCCATTCGCTGTGCACTGGCTGCTAGTACCAGCCTCCATTCTTTGCTCTGCGACAGATGACACCTGGGGAGACAAAACGGACTGGGGAGTACTCTGAGCGACGAAGAGGGCCCCAGAAGGGGCCGCGCCCTCCTTTTCGCCACCCCTAACCCTCTCCTGCACCCCAAGTGCTGCAGCCACAGCCCTTCTAATCAAGTCCTCCTGAACCCCTAATGCCTGACTAACGCATTCTCTCACCTCACGTTGTACTTCAGCAGCGATCTGCGCGCTGTCCACACATACATTCACACCCCTCAACTGGCCCTGCAGAGAGTCACCTGTGTCACCCCTCGCACCTGACCCATGATTCACATCAGCATTGCCTAGTCTATTGGCCGTCCCCTGGCCCATGCCAGAAGCTTGCGTCTGCTCCCTTTGCTGAAAAGGAGGCTGAGGCGGACAGACCGCTCCTTGAAAGTTAGAGGCATCATTTGTGCCAATACCCTGTCCCCTGCAAACTCTCACGCATTGCTCCTGTCTCTGGGGTTGATCAGTAGTGATAGAATCCCTGTTCATAGCGGTAACAGCACCATTCGTGCCGCTACCCCTCAGCACCACCACCTCCGCTTCTATTGGAGGTCTAACCTGTTGCCTGTAACCCTGAGCTTGGAAGTCCTCAGCTGCATTGATGGCGTCATCTGCGCCTCTAACACCTGATCCGCCTGCCTGCGTACCTTGCACCTGCCGCCTATGCTCCCCGCTCACAGCCGCACTCAAAACCTGCCCGGTGCCCGCCCCCCTGCCCCCTGCGACCGTCGTCGCTGCCCGGAGTCTCCCCAACTTACTAGGGGCTGCTCCGGTAGGCTCCTCCGGTCGTCCTGCAGGGCGGCGTAGGACTCGCGTGCGACCGTGCTCCTCCCCAGAAGAAGATCCCTCAGAGGGGGAGGAGACGCGTCGCACGTTACGTGCGGGGGCGTGGCCACGCCCAGCACCACCAGAAGGCCCAAAGCCCGCCCGACCCTGGCAACCACCGGACCTACCACCGGACCCTCCGGCGCCATCCAGGCCCTGCTCCACGCCGCCCGGCCCCCGGCCTGAGGCCAGAGACTGAGCGAGGGCCAAGACAGCGGCCAGAGCACCCGGCGGGAGCGCCGGCAGCTGTTGCATAAGGGCCCCCATGTCTGCTCCATGCTCCCCGGCCTCCCCCGCGTCAGGCCCAGCCCTAGCCGAAACCTGGGCAGAACTATCCCTGGGAACAGCTCTCCCTGCTCCTCTTCCCCTAGCCCTGGTGCCCGCCCTAGCCCCCGCCCTGCTAGTAGGGGTGTAACTCAGCTCCCTCCTAACCCTCTGTCTAGCTGCAATGGAGGGCCTACTGGGAACCCTAGCTTGGGGGGTAGGGGGTACCACATCTTCCAGGTCTGATGTCTCATTTCCTCCTGCAGGTCTCTTCCTTCTTGAAGGCTCCACCGCCGCATCCCTGTACCTCCACCACCTCATCCCTGTACCTCCTGGGAGGCAAAGAAGTACGCCTGGCACGCTTCATGATCACTGGGGCCTAAAAATCAAGATATCCAGCACAGAAGAAAGTTCTCCTCGAAGTCTGGAGGCAGGAAGAGGCCGAATCCACTGGAACAGGACCCTATAAAGGCAAGAGGTACACCCTCCCACACATTTGCAACATTGTAGCAAACACACACTTCTAGAACCCTCCAGACTTCAAGTCAGCTATCCCTTAATTTTGCTACAGTCCCACTAGAGGGCCTTCCACTTCCAATATATATATATATATATATATATATATATATATTTGTGTATATACATACTAAAATATGTATGTACAATATTAAAAAGAATTAGAATAATTTGCTATTCACTTTGTACCAAATATGTCGCTACTTGCTATATTCGCAATTAGTCCTGCTCAGAAAAAGAATACATTTACACTATATAAATAATGTGCTAAAGAAAAATGTGCTTGTTCGTGGACAGTAATGAAATGGTATAAATAAAGTTGGGAAAATCCCTAATAGCCGCAGCATTGATGAATGTTAGTTAACACCAGTCCGAGGCTCTTTGCACCATACTTGACGCGCGTGTTTTTGACGGCTTTTTTGATAAATAAGGAGATTGTATTCAGAATGCAACATAGTTGACGCTTTGATAAATATGCCCCCATGTGACAGTAGTGTTGGATATTCAGAGATCAGTGACATTATTATCTTTGTGACAAGTCATATTGTGCATTTACATTTAGCATAAAAATACAGAGTGGGAGCTATATGTTTTTTATTTGTTATGTAACTTTTAAACGGTGTAAAAAAACTGTGAAACGTAAAGTGTAAACTTTTTATTGTTACAGTTAGGCCAAGTGCACAGTACAGCTGTCAAACAGTGAACGTGCACTGCTTCTGCTACTGGATGCAACAATATGCATATTACAATATGGGCACACCCAGTATAAAGATGCAGAACTTTATCAATTGGGTTCTCTAATGGAGTATAAGAAAACAGCTTTAAAGAGCGCGGCAGGGACAGGACAAAAAAATAACAGCATGGCGATTAGTAATAATGCTAATGCAGTAGCACCCAGTTTAATGTCCCTTTAAGTACTGAATTACAAAAGATTACAACATTACAAACATTGTGGTATTTAGATTGATCCCTCTGTACAGTGTCTAAAGAAAATAATCATGTATGGGCTAAATTACAAGTGGAGCGCAAAATGTCGCTTCCACTAAACCTATAGTTACGCTCAACTTAGTAATACCAGTGCACGCATATGTGCGCTGGTATTTCAAGTGAGGTGCAATGCAAACGTGACCTTGCATTCGAAATTGCATGGAAGCATTCCGCTCATGAGAGCGCGCTTCCATAGGCTCGTTCTGATGCCGTCATACACAGCACATAATCTAAGCTTAACAAAGGGGCTAAGTTGTGCATCGATGGACAGCAAATTTAAATATATATGTATATGAATATATACATATTATGTGTTTAAATGTGTATATACACATATTAACGCATAAATATATATATATACATATGAATATAAGCATATACATACATATTTACAGGGAACACACAATTTCCATAGACCATAATGTAAAGGCACTTTTCAGTGCCGTTTTTTTTTCTAATAGCCCAAATCCGCCTCTTTTAACCCCTAAAAACTGCTTAGTGCTTTTTTATTTTTTAACAAAAAATTCTAATATTTTTTATTTTACAAGAGCCACTACACACTTTATTTTGGGGGCAATTGGGGTACATTTAAAAAATTAACCAAAGGTCTGCAATGGCTGGTTATTGATTGCGCGCCCTGTAAACGGGCTAATGTGTCCGTTTGCTGGCACTCAATAAATTAGCGCTCCACTTGTAATCTAGCCCTATATGCGTTAAATCTTGGTTATAGCTCTACAAGGTTACAAAGCACTGAATGGGTTTTAAATCCAAAATCACGTTCGCTCTGTACCAAAAATGTTTAATGTAATAATAATATCATTATATATACAGTAATAATAATATTAACATGTTTGTTACCGTATGACCTCATTATTGGAAGTAAACCTGTTCAGTACAGTGTGAACTTCTGTTTACTTCTAATATTGCAATTGCACTGTACTGAATGTGTTCTATTTACTTTGGATGTGTATTAGTTTCCTTCTGAAAATTAATTTGTAACAAAAAGGTGGATATTCATTTCATTTAATGAAACAAATATCTGAATGAATACACTAATTTAAAGAATAACAAATATAATTCATATATTTGTTATTCTTTAAGGCCTAGATTTAGAGTTTGGCGGTAGCCGTGAAAACCAGCTTTAGAGGCTCCTAACGCTGGTTTTAGGCTACCGCCGTTATTTGGAGTCAGTCAGGAAAGGGTCTAACGCTCACTTTCCAGCCGCGACTTTTCCATACCGCAGATCCCCTTACGTCAATTGCGTATCCTATCTTTTCAATGGGATCTTTCTAACTCCGGTATTTAGAGTTGTGGCTGAAGTGAGCGTTAGAAATCTAACGACAAAACTCCAGCCGCAGAAAAAAGTCAGTAGTTAAGAGCTTTCTGGGCTAACGCCGGTTTATAAAGCTCTTAAAGGGACAGTATACACTCATTTTCATATAACTGCATGTAATAGACACTACTATAAAGAATAATATGCACAGATACTGATATAAAAATCCAGTATAAAACTGTTTAAAAACTTACTTAGAAGCTGTCACTTTGGCTCTGTTGAAAAGGTAGCTGGAAAGCCCACTGCAAGTGGCAAATAAGACACTCTCCCCCTTCTTTTGCATATGAAAAGACCCTTTACACAAACAGGAGCAAGCTGGAGTAGGTAGTCGAGCGTATTCACATAAAACTTTGGGGCTTGGTTAGGAGTCTGAAAATCAGAGCAATGTTATTTAAAAATAAGCAAAACTATACATTAATTAAAAAAAAAAAACTTTATGGGCTATATAAATAGATTATCTACAAAACATTTATGCAAAGAAAAAATGAGTGTATAATGTCCCTTTAACTACTGTGCTCTAAAGTACACTAACACCCATAAACTACCTATACACCCCTAAACCGAGGTCCCCCCACATCGCCGCCACTCTATTAAAATTTTTTAATCCCTAATCTGCCGACCGCCACCTACGTTATACTTATGTACCCCTAATCTGCTGCCCCTAACACCGCCGACCCCTATATTATATTTATTAACCCCTAACCTGCCCCCCACAACGTCGCCGCCAGCTACCTACAATAATTAACCCCTAATCTGCCGACCGCAAAGCGCCGCTACCTACGTTATCCTTATGTACCCCTAATCTGCTGCCCCTAACACCGCCGACCCCTATATTATATTTATTAACCCCTAATCTGCCCCCCTCAATGTCGCCTCCACCTGCCTACACTTATTAACCCCTAATCTGCCGAGCGGACCGCACCGCTACTATAATAAAGTTATTAACCCCTAATCCGCCTCACTCCCGCCTCAATAACCCTATAAGAAATAGTATTAACCCCTAATCTGCCCTCCCTAACATCGCCGACACCTAACTTCAATTATTAACCCCTAATCTGCCGACCGAATCTCGCCGCTACTGTAATAAATGGATTAACCCCTAAAGCTAAGTCTAACCCTAACAACGAAATAAATTAACTCTTATTAAATAAATTATTCCTATTTAAAGATAAATACTTACCTGTAAAATAAACCCTAATATAGCTACAATATAAATTATAATTATATTATAGCTATTTAAGGATTTATATTTATTTTACAGGTAACTTTGTATTTATTTTAACCAGGTACAATAGCTATTAAATAGTTAAGAACTATTTAATAGCTAAAATAGTTAAAATAATTACGAAATTACCTGTAAAATAAATCCTAACCTAAGTTACAATTAAACCTAACACTACACTATCAATAAATAAATTAAATAAAATACCTATAATTACCTACAATTAAACCTAACACTACACTATCAATACATTAATTAAATACAATACCTACAAATAACTACAATTAAATAAACTAACTAAAGTGCAAAAAATAAAAAAGAACTAAGTTACAAAAAATAAAAAAATATTTACAAACATTAGAAAAATATTACAACAATTTTAAACTAATTACACCTACTCTAAGCCCCTAATGAAATTACAAAGCACGCCAAAATAAAAAAATGCCCTACCCTATTCTAAATTAAAAAAGTTCAAAGCTCTTTTACCTTACCAGATCGGAACAGCCAATAGAATGCTAGCTCAATCTGATTGGCTGATCGGATCAGCCAATCGGATTGAACTTGATTCTGATTGGCTGATTCCATCAGCCAATCAGAATTTTCCTACCTTAATTCCGATTGGCTGATAGAATCCTATCAGCCAATCGGAATTCGAGGGACGCCATCTTGGATGACGTCCCTTAAAGGAACCGTCATTCTTCAGTTGGACGTCATCGGAAGAAGATTGATCCGCGCTGGAGGTCTTCACGATGGAGCCGTTCCTCATCGGATGAAGATAGAAGATGCCGCTTGGATCAAGATGGTTGCCGGTCTGGATCGCCTCTTCTTCCCGGATAGGATGAAGACTTTGGAGCCTCTTCTGGACCTCTTCAGCTGCAGGATTATGGATCGTCAGCCCCCGCTTGGGTTGGATGAAGATTTTGGAGCCAGGACCGATCGGTGATACCCGGTGAGGTGAAGATAAGGTAGGAAGATCTTCAGGGGCTTAGTGTTAGGTTTATTTAAGGGGGGTTTGGGTTAGATTAGGGGTATGTGGGTGGTGGGTTGTAATGTTGGGGGGTATTGTATGTGTTTTTTTTACAGGCAAAAGAGCTGAATTTCTTGGGGCATGCCCCGCAAAGGGCCCTGTTCAGGGCTGGTAAGGTAAAAGAGCTTTGAACTTTTTTAATTTAGAATAGGGTAGGGCATTTTTTTTATTTTGGGGGGCTTTGTAATTTCATTAGGGGGCTTAGAGTAGGTGTAATTAGTTTAAAATTGTTGTAATATTTTTCTAATGTTTGTAAATATTTTTTTATTTTTTGTAACTTAGTTCTTTTTTATTTTTTGTACTTTAGTTAGTTTATTTAATTGTAGTTATTTGTAGGTATTGTATTTAATTAATGTATTGATAGTGTAGTGTTAGGTTTAATTGTAGGTAATCGTAGGTATTTTATTTAATTTATTTATTGATAGTGTAGTGTTAGGTTTAATTGTAACTTAGGTTAGGATTTATTTTACAGGTAATTTTGTAATTATTTTAACTATTTTAGCTATTAAATATTTCTTAACTATTTAATAGCTATTGTACCTGGTTAAAATAAATACAAAGTTACCTGTAAAATAAATATAAATCCTAAAATAGCTATAATATAATTATAATTTATATTGTAGCTATATTAGGGTTTATTTTACTGGTAAGTATTTAGCTTTAAATAGGAATAATTTATTTAATAAGAGTTAATTTATTTAATTAGATTTAAATTATATTTAATTTAGGGGGGTGTTAGGGTTAAAGTTAGACTTAGCTTTAGGGGTTAATAAATTTATTAGAGTAGCGGTGAGCTCCTGTCGGGAGATTAGGGGTTAATACTTGAAGTTAGGTGTCGGCAATGTTAGGGAGGGCAGATTAGGGGTTAATACTATTTATTATAGGGTTATTGAGGCGGGAGTGAGGCGGATTAGGGGTTAATACATTTATTATAGTAGCGCTCAGGTCCGGTCGGCAGATTAGGGGTTAATAAGTGTAGTTAGGTGGAGGCGACGTTGGGGGCGGCAGATTAGGGGTTAATAAATATAATATAGGGGTGGGCGATGTTAGGGCAGCAGATTAGGGGTACATAGGGATAATGTAGGTGGCGAGGGTGTACGGAGCTGCAGATTAGGGGTTAAAAATAATATGCAGGGGTCAGCGATAGCGGGGGCGGCAGATTAGGGGTTAATAAGTGTAAGTTTATGGGTGTTTAGACTCGGGGTACATGTTAGAGTGTTAGGTGCAGACGTAGGAAGTGTTTCCACATAGAAAACAATGGGGCTGCGTTAGGAGCTGAACGCGGCTTTTTTGCAGGTGTTAGGTTTTTTTTCAGCTCAAACAGCCCCATTGTTTTCTATGGGGGAATCGTGCACGAGCACGTTTTTGAAGCTGGCCACGTCCGTAAGCACCGCTGGTATCGAGAGTTGAAGTTGCTGTAAATATGCTATACGCTCCTTTTTTGGAGCCTAACGCAGCCATTCTGTGAACTCTCAATACCAGCGGTATTTAAAAGGTGCGCCCAGAAAAAAGCAGGCATAGCTAACGCACCCCTTTGGCCGCAGAACTCTAAATCTAGGCATAAGTTAGGTGCATTACTTACCTGTACCACGCTGGGGAGCTACGCTATTCCTCTTCTTCTTCATAGACTCCAGGGAGCATTAGCACGGACCTCAGCACTCTACGGGTACATTAACGCATCATATCACTTCATTTTTAGTGCTGGGGACACTACTACAACCTTGTTTACAGTGTCCAGGGCCACACTAATAGGAGAATTAGGTCCACAACTCTTTGAAGATGGGTAAAATTAGCGCGTACCCCACCTGCGCTAAAGAAGAAAACAAATGTAAATGCTAATGAAAAGTCCGTCTTCAGTTCATGTTTAATAAACCAAATTCCAAATAGTACATCACAGAAATATTCTGAAAAACTAATTTTTCTGAATATTCTTTCTTAATGATTTTTCTGAAATGAAATGATTCAGTGCTGCACAAGTCTACTATTTATTTTTTGAACGCTTACTAGACAGAAACCATTTTTGTATTTACTGAATGCACAGTATATGTTGTATAAGCATGTTTTGAAAATATGCTCCCTCCACACTGACCTATACTATCCTATGAGAGGCACATTGTCTGGGCAGTGAGAGTCAGCCCACCTTTTTATAACATTTCACCCGGCGAGTGATTTGTGAGGCTAAATATGTACTGTGATGAACATTTATGGCAAACAGATGTAGTTGTTTTTATCATGTCAATTACTCATATTTTTTTTTTCTTTCTATTGTTGGACTGTATATACATCTTTCTCAAAATCTACTATATAAAAAATAATTTAGCTTTTAAAATGTTAAAAAACCAAAGAGATTGACTATCAGCCGTCTCTACCTAATATATGAGCAAATGTTTCAATAGTTCATTTATTTACTTGTGTAATAAGTTAGATATTTTAATTTTAATACAATTGTTTAATAACAAACTTCTTTATCGTTCTTCTTCTTCTTCTTCTTCTTCTTTTTTTCTTTCATCTCCCTTATAGTTGAATCAAAGATGATGCTGTAGTTCATAGGACCTAAATTTGAGTTACAATAATGTAATAAAGTTTTAAAATTCAAAATAAATTTTGCATGGAAAAAACAATAGGTTAAATCTGTAGCTTATATATTTTTATTTACCTCAGATCACCAATTTAGCACGCAAAAATAAACAATAGGTTAAATCTGTAGCTTATATATTTTTATTTACCTCAGATCACCAATTTAGCACGCAAAAATAAAGTATCAGACCGACTTATCTGTTTAGCCAATCAACATAATTATTTTCATTCTAATGCAACAAAATAAATACTGCTTTTTCCCCAGGATATCTACCTTCTATAACCATCATTTTGTTTCCAGTGATTCCCGTGGATTATTTCATGCTTTGGATTTTGTTCCCTTCTCTTAAGCGTCAGCCAGCAAGCTTTCAAACCATAATTTTTCAATGAAATTTCACAGCTTGCAGCTGACCTCTACAGAGTACATTCTGCTCTTAACTATATATTTGTTGATGCTGTAATATGGACATTGGGATTGTGACTACCCCACCTGTTATTATCTCAGCAGCTTTAAAAAAAATTTATTGCTGCAAATACTACCTTATATGTCAATAAGCCCATCACATCCTTATTACTATTTATAAAACTTCAATTTTCAACAACTTGTTGGTAAAAATACTGTAAAAGTTTAAATATCAATAATTGTTTATAGGGACCTTAAATTGCTGTGCTTAATTACAAAATAATACTCACTACTCATGTTATTTCATTCTGTTCCTGCAGCTGTTTTTAAACTGGTTCGCCTGTTTTAAAAGCTTAAAGGTGCCAGATACAGAAGCTCCTCCTCTTCATACTGGGTGCCGTCATCTTGGAGCTCAGGTATTCTTACACCCTATAAAAGAAGCAGTGCAAATTCACAGATGAGTAATATTGCCCACTTTTTTACAGCTGTATCGTTTGGAGTTAGTGTGCATGATACATCACGTGAGCTTTACAGTTATGCATTTTTTTACACATTTTTACAGTTATAGAAAATATATTTAAAAAAACACCCCACAATAACCCAAGACAAACAGGATTACTTTAGAGACCATCCTGAAGTCATTGGATGATCATCAAACTGCTTAAGAAGTCATTTGAACATCATCAGACATCATCAGGTTGTAAAGTCATCAGCTGAGGTAAAGAATTCTGGGTGATGACTTCAGAATGATTATCAGATTACCTTACTGATGACTTCACAAGCATGAACAGTCACTGAATGCCTCTAGAGTCATCTCAATTAAATATTTTGGCCTGTGGGCATACTTCAGGATGGCTTGTGATGACTAGTCAGGAGTCATCAATTACTTCAGAATGACTTCAGGAAGCTCATCTTTTTGACTAGGGAATATAGAGCAATGCAGCCACAACAAAAATGTACTGCTCCTGCTTTATATCATGCACTCTAGCCTGAAGCTTATTGTACAGTTGTCAAAAAGTTGACAACCTCATTGATATGTAAATGCACACTACTTCAGTCACAGTATGTGAGAATACTTGTGCTCCAAGATGGCGGCGCCCAATATAAACAGGTTGAGCTTCACCATCAGACAACATTTCAGGGGTTAAAATAGCAGCACAGATTTAAAGAAAGCTGCATTAGCAGGAGGGAAAGCAATAGCATAGTGAGTAGTAGGGATAGGTGAATGTTTCTAAAAATTTGAAATTTAAAATGAATTTTGATACATTTGTTTGTTCGAATCGAATTTCGAATGTTTATATAACATTCTAACATTTTATTTTTGAATTTTCGTTTTTGAATTTTTCAATAACATTCGAAAATATTTGTTTGAATAATATAATGTTTAGCTACGTATTTTATATCACATTCAATTTCAAAATGTAACATTTGAAATTGAAATAGTATTTCTAATCTACAACTGTGTTTTAAAACATAATATTGAAATTTGAATGCTACATTCGAATTTGAATGTCACATTCAAATTCAAAATAGTATTTCTAGTCTAATACTGTGTTTTATAAATGTAATATTTTAATTTAAATGTGACATTTGTATTCGCAATAGTATTTCTAGTCTACAAGTGTGTTGTATAAATGTAATATTCAAATTTAAATGTCACATTCGAATTCGAATGTAGCATTCAAATTCAAAATAGTATTTCTGTCTACAACTGTGTTTTATAAATGTAATTTTCGAATTTGAATGTGACATTCGAATTTAAATGTCATATTCAAATTTGAATGTGACATTCGAATTCGAATGTGAAATTCGAATTCGAAAGTGACATTTGAAAAATGTAAATAACATTCGATAATAGAAATTTTAAGAATATTCGTTCTTATAAACATTGTATTATGTAAATTGAATTTCTACAAAAACATTCGTTCTAACATTCGAATTTGAAAAGAAACACATTTACCCATCCCTAGTGAGTAGTAACCATTCTAGGGTAGTTGTGCCCAACAGTTTAATGTTCCTTTAAGTATATTTGTTATTAATCTATTCTAATGCATCTTAAAATTTGCTAATTGTTTAATAGTATTTTTGCAAGACACAAAGGTATTTTTTTTAAAAATGCCTTGTAAGCAATTTTACATATTGGCATTGCAACACCTTTATGAAGTGTGAGTTAGGGATGGGCAAATGTTTTGCAACGTTCAAAAAATGAAACATTTTTAACACATTCATTTGTTTCATATTTTGAATGTTTGTACAACATTCTAACATTCGTTTAATGTAATAGTATTTTTTATGCTTTCTTTAAATGTAATATTGAGTTGAATTTTTCTAATAAGTCAATTCAAATTATGCAATATTCGAATTCAAAACATTTGAATCAATATATTTCTAATAGTATTTCTAATGCTCTGTTTATATGTAATATTTAAATTATGCAATATTCAAAATAGAAAAATTTGAATTGATATATTTGTATCAATTATGTTTCAATTGACTAAATTCCCTACCACATGAACAATTGAACTTCTGAATGCTGACATTTGAAATTTCGAATGTGGATATTATATCTAATTATGAACAGCAAAAACTGGAAATAACATTTGATTACTGAATTGTATTGGATTTTCATTCTTATCAACATTCGATTGTCCAAAACAAATGTCCATAGGACTATTCGCTCTACCAAATGAATTAAACTTTCAGCACATTTGCCCATTCCTAATGTTAAGACATTATTTCCTTTTCATTCAGATTTAGATTTATGCTCTTTATAATTGAATATAAATTTCTTACAAACTCTTTATTAGCTAAATGTTTAATAATATTGACCGAATTAAAACTGCTCTTTTAGACGACTGCTGTGCAGTATCTGATAAAGGGCTAGATTGTGATCTATAACAAGTTTATCATGGCTCTTTGCACAAGTCGGAAGTAGCATGCATAAAAGTTGAAACTAAATGTGTTTACTTGAGCGCAATTGAATTTAACGCTCGTAGGGATAGCGTGACTTCAAAGCTCTGGTTAACTGTCACTCTTGACAAAAAAGTTTCACAAAACACATCAAAATTACATTTAAGTTTACAGTTACACTCATATTAGCACTGTGTGATACACATTATATAAAAAAAATATATTGCATTAAAAAAGGGCTCAAAGATATGAAGATTTCAAATGTTAGAGAAAAAAATGCCTGCAATTTTAAGCAAGTTTCCCATTTACTTCTATTATCAATTTTTCTTCATTCTCTTCGTATCTATATTTAAGAAACAGTAATGTAAGCTTAGGAGATGGCCCATTTTTTGTTCAGCATATGGGTATGGCTTGCTGATTGGTGGCTAAATGTATAAAACATTTGTTTCAAATTGTGCATGTTGTGAAACATTTGCCCATCCCTACTTGAGTCCTAGATGCACAAAGAATTTTAAATTATAATAATTGTATGTCTTTTTTAAAGACACATTTCACAATGATTAGGTTAGAAATATATCAGTATTTCACTATTATTTTTACTATTACTCTTGCTTCTGAGCACCTCATATAGCTGTACCTGTTGCTACATTTGTTTATTTGGAGCATTTTTTCTTGCTTATATTTTCTAGTTTACATAATAAAGCAAAATGATGACTTTAGGTCCAGGAAAAAGCCCTATTCAATCAATCAGGTTAAAGGCAAAAACAACTGTAATAATTTATGGAGCTACAGAAAGACAATGACTTCTTACCGTATGCAAACAGAATAGAAAATGCATTCTTTTATTAAATGAATTATGCAGTGATACTGGCACGGTGTGAGAATGAGGTGTGCATTAGCTGCTGAAAACTGTTTTACTGAGTGTTGAAGGAATGTGTTTTTTGTCAGGTTGATTTGGGCAACTGATGTATAATATTGTTATCATAGAATTACACATGTGATCCTGCATGTGGTCTTTAATGCATCTTCATGATACAATAGTCAAGTTTTACCATTTAATGCAAATAAATCATTCATTTACAGTTTAAAGCAGGTAAAAAAATTAAAATGATCTCTCAGCTAAACATTAAGCTAAGGTTAAATTTTAGGATTGTGCAAAATAAATTAGCAAAATGTTATGTTGTAGTTAATAGATCTTTGAGGAATGTATTGAAAAGACAAAATCTTTTTTATTGGAAAGGCTTAAAAATTATTATTTTTTTCTCAGTGAAAGAGCTTTCTTACAATCAAATTCTAGCTCATATTGTTTTGGGCTATATCATCCCAAAAAAGTTTGGTAACAACTTTACAGCAAACTTTCTTGACAAATTTTTTTTTTTTTTTTTTATCTCTGAGATTGGCACAGAAGCCCCCACTTGGAACAATATAAACCTCTTTAAACCTCCCCTTAAAGGGGCATAAAATGCTAGACATAATGCTGTATTTAGAGCAAATATTAACCTTGGATAATGTGCAAATTCATTTTTTTTTAATTGTGTCAGTTTAGATTGCAGAAATAAGGCTAACATTGTAATCTCTATAAAGCTATGGACACTGTCATGTTAAAACAGTCTACTGAGAACAATTAGGTACAGATAGAAATGAGGACCTAACAGATGCAGAAGTTTTTTTAAAAAACTGTTTTTTATTGTTGCTATTGTGTGCTGTACTTCATTATCTTATATTTTTTTGTAGTTGTACAAATACAAATCATATGCCAAATTTGATTTCATTGTTTTAGTTCACACAGTGAGCATTTATAAAATATAACAAAATTTAGACAATTAGGTCCCCCCCCCCCTAAATTTGCACAATGCACTATTAAAAGTTGAAAGTAAAACTTTTGCACGCAAGCGTAAACCCGGACAGGAGTATTAATATTCACATTTTAATGTTATTTGCATACAGTTAATGTTATTTTATTGTAAATACGAATGTCTATTTATATCTATATTTATCTATACATGTATATCTATTCCTACATTTTACATTATCATTATCAGATATATATTTAGAAATATATATTTAATAATAAAAAAAGGATTTTTTTTTCGATGTGAAAAGCATTGTAATGTAAATTATGCATAACGCACTTCAGATTTCGCGATGTAGGTCTAACACGGTGTTGGGTTAGCACATATGAAGAATTATTATATTAAAGTGTTATTGAAAACATTAAATATAAAATATTCTAAAAAAAACTAATTATTAAAGGGATACTAAACAAATTGTTCTTTTGTGATTCAGATAGAGCATGCAATTTTAAACAACTTTCTAATTTACGCCTATTATCAATTTTTCTTCGTTCTCTTGCTATCTTTATTTAACCTCTTAAGGACCAGCGACGTACCCTGTATGTCGCTGGCCTTTTTTTGGGACTTGATTGTTTTATAGCGTGGTCTTGCCACCAGCGTTGAGACTGCTCTATTCCACAAAGCCTGCTGGAGGGAGGGAATTAATAGCGTGCTCTTGCTAGACTTGTGCTATTATGTCCTGAAAAAACCCTTAACGACCAGTGACATACAGGGTACATTGTGGTCATTAAGGGGTTAAGAAGCAGGAATGTAAAGCTTAGGAGCCGGCCTATTTTAGTTTCAGCACCCTGAACAGTGCTTGCTTATTGGTGGCTAAATGTAGGAAGCTTAAACCAGGTTCTGAACCAAAAATATCCTAAGCTTTACGTTCCTGCTTTTTAAATAAAGACAGCAAGAGAACAAAGAAAAATTTATAATATGAGTAAATTAGACAGTTGCTTAAAATTGCATTCTCTACCTGAACCATTAAAGTAAAAAAATGGGTTTAGTATCCCTTTAATAATTATTATAGATGCTATAATATATGTATATATTCTGTGGATTATTTAGAATTTTTAAGTACATCTATAATAATTATTTACATTTTTTATTAATATGTTTTAATATTTTGTATTTAATAAATACATAACGTGCCTTAACATACATACTAATAATGTACTTATGTTGGGTTAGATGCACTAACCTGACACAATGGCACATTCTGCATGAAACAAAGTATACAACAAAGGGGATAGAACAATTTATAAAGCTGAGAACCTTAAACCTCTTCCCAGTGACAAAAGATTCAAAAGTATAAGTGACATATATATCATTGCAGAGTGATAATGTATATACTGACTTTACTGGGATTGAACATATTCCTGGGAGTTTCTTTTGTATTGTATTACACTAAGATTAACAGATCAGTGACCATTTTACAAATGGAAGTGTATTCTCAATGATTTCCTGATCAGATGTTTTTCTGAAGGAGTATACCCAGGGTTTAATAGGTGTTTGTCAATATTCTTTTTTTTTTTTTTTTTTTAATATATTTTTTATTGAAGTTCTAGGCAAGGCATACATGAACAAACAAAAAAGAAAACAAGCATGATAATAATAATATGCAGGGTTCATATGGTGCAAATCCATAAATACATCAGGATGACCTTTTAGAGATACAATATACAAATGAAATGCCTATTAATCTTGGGTGTCTCCCAAATGATACAAGAGGCCACTCTTGGACCTCACATATGTGTATAAAAAACTATATGGAAGACAACTGCTAGCTACAGAAACCACTTTTGGATTTCCATTTAGGAACTTCATTTTTTTTTATTTTTACTAATAGTTATATGAGCTGCTTTTACTTCTCAAGCCCACTTTTGATTTATAATAAAAAATAAACTGTATGTGAAATAGGAAAACTTCAGGGACTGAACATATGGAGGGAGAGGACTGCTTGAGGTCTAACAGTAGAACAACAACATACAACAACATACATGTCACTTTAACTTTAAACATAAAACAGAATGAATGAGCTGACCTAGCTTATTGCAAGATAAACTGTGTATGCTCAATCCCAGGCTAAAAGTAAGCATAGTTAGCACATATTTAATCCATAAATAAAAGGAGTGAATTATACATATATAGTAGGGTACATAGCCATGGTGAGTTAGGAATGCCGCCCAGGGACTAATCCGGCTCAAAGTATAAGCAACATATAACTTAGGGGCGACAACTAAGCCACTAGTGAGTTAAGTGAGGATCTCAACTTTAGTAAATGAAAAGGAAAGTGAGCGTCCCCCCATATAAAATTAGATAAAAGATATGGCCATGGTCTGGCTTAAGTATTATATAATGAGCCTAAACTGGTGGGTACTATCACAAGTCAGAAGCACTCACAAAAGCTTTTGCGTGCAAAAATGTGGGGCAAGGAATCCTTATAGGGTAAATAACATTAGATACAAATGCTGCGCTGCTCCGGCCGCCAACAGCACAGCAACCCATTCCCCTGACACACAGCAAAAACAAACAAGAGATGTGCAACGATATTGCCCAGAGCGTTAACGGTCCAGTGTGACAACAATGCATGCACCAAAGTCAAGCGGGCAGTGTTCAGCAACCCACACAAGGAACGTCCGAGTCCAGAAGCCCATTCCGTGCACACAGAAGTACATACATATACACAAGGGGGGGGGACAAGAGAGGCAAACATATACGTGACCAGTTAGGGAACATATAACATTAGCGTGAGGTGGAATCCACGGCTACCCCACTCCTGTTTCAACAAAAGTGCTGGTAGTCCCCATGGGCTTAGGTTGATCGCCGGACTCCCCCGGGGCAAGCATCAGTTCAACACAGCAATTAACCCTTGGGAGTACCGCTGGGGGTAAGTGTTGAATAAAAGGTCTTTTGTGCACCCGGTTCTTAATCCCAGCTGATGGTATGGAGCTTGATAGAGATGCTGTAGTGCGGTATTCGTTGGCTTGTTGAGAGGTAGGCTCACTTGTAATGGCCCCGCTAGGTTCCGCAGCTTCACCGGACTTATCCCACTTCTTGGGAATTAAAGCATCGGATGTTCGGTCCACCAGGGTAGGTGATAGGTATTGGGGCCCCAAAGCACCATCACATTTAGCTGCTGTAGAAGCGTAATCCAAGCGATTGGGCAAGTGGGATCCATATATAGCTCCAGGGTTAGACGCCATGTGCAATGTCTTATCAAAGTCAGCTAGGTAGCCCATGAGCAAGTGGCTAAGCTGCTCCAGAATATCAAGAGCGCCCTCCATATCAATCCTCTCTGCGGGGTGCGAAGCGGGAATATTGATTGAGATTAGTACAGTTCTGCAGTGACTTACAAGGTAGCGCTGCTGCTTAACAACTGAGGTCTGCCAGAAACCTCAGCCGGGGGGTTGTGAAAGGCCTCAGCCTAAAAATGCGCTCCGGTTGCTCAAAATGACTTCCAACTTAACAAGTGTAGGCTCATCCGATGCAGGATCCTTTGTACTGCAAAAATCAGGCTGTGTAGTATCTGGATGAGCAAGTTGAGATATTTTATTAGGCAAAGGGGATGAAAAGCCTAGAGCAGAATGTTAATGTGCGACCTATCATGGCCGCCTCCCAGAAGCTCCCCTCGTTTGTCTATATTCTAATGCTGGACACTTGTGATGATAACTACAGTGCTTTTACAGAGAATTACTCTTCTCATTTATCTGACTCTCATGCTCTTACCCCCAAAAAGTTTTTGTATTCTTTTGGTTTTCTGTCTCACCATTTCTTCTCACTGTGGTTGTGTATTTTCTGCATCTTTTCATTTCAAGCACTGTATTGTTTTCACAAGCATTTTAGCATGAACCCTCCAGCTATTTTTAATGGTATTTCCATTTGTTGGGCTTCATATTTGGACTTGACTATTATATCTGGATTTGGATACTGATTTCCGGATTATGGGGTAGATTTACCATGCAGTGGATGCTGCAATATACCCCCAAAGTTTCCGGCTCACCAGAAACTCAAGTTAAGGAGCAGCGGTTGTAAGAGGTGGCGGACTGCAATCATCCCGATCCGATCCGATCTGATCTAGATGATTAACACCCCCTGCTAACGGCCGATTGGCAGCAAATGTGCAGGGGGCGGCATTGCACAAGCATTTCACCAGAAATGCTTGTGCAATGTTAAATGCTGACAGTGTATGCTATCAGCATTTAGCAATGTTGGGCGGATATGATTCGTTACAGCGAATTATGTCCGCCTGCCGCTTGATCATTTGGCCCCTTTACATGAACTCTGACTTACTGATCTGCTGTTGAATTCTGATTCAGTATTGTACAGCTAAGATTCACCTCTGATTTTCCTGGATTCTTCAGATCCTGATTTTATCTGTTTGACTGTGCTTGTTCTAACCTGGACTGACTGACTATCATTGCAGAATGTCCCAACTAATAGGTCATGTTTTGGAACTATCGAGTGAGTGGGGATAGCATTTACTAATATCACTTACTAGACACTAGGGGGAAGAATTTTGAAGCTCTGAATGTAGCTTGATGCCCATGTTTCCGCGCGTACCTTAAGGCTCACCAGAAACAGCAGTTATGAAGCAGCTACTCCATAACTGGTCCGCCTGCTCTGAGTCTGTGGACATTAATCCGCCCAATCCTATACGATCAGATCTGCAGGGGGCGTTATTCCACAAGCATTTCACGAGAACTGCTTGTGCAATGATAAATGCCAACAGCGTATGCACTTTAATAAATTGGCCCCTATGTCTATACCTGAACTGATATTTTCTTCTTAATGTGACATTGGCTGTGGAATGTATACTGCAGACTTCAGAACAATTACCCTGCAACCTGCTATTCAAAAATTGTTATATCAGCGAAAGGGCAAATTTATCTATTTCCCTAATCAGTCACAGCAAAGGAGATAAGATAAACATTTTTAACAGTCTTTTTAAAGGGGTTTGTCTCTGACATTTGTTTTTATTTTAATATATATTTTATATATTTATATATATATATATATATATTTTAAAATATATATTTATACATATATATCTATATGAATATATACAGATAGATAGCACGCTCTTGTGAGCACAATGTTTCCGTGCAATACGAACGTGAGGTCGCATTCGCATTGCACCTCACTTGTAATATCACCAACCAAAAATCCAGCACTAGAAAGCAACCGGGTGTGCACGCTTCAGGAATACTGCACTGTATTCCACACAATATACAGTCATGAAGAAGAAGCAGCACCAGCCAAGTAGTATCAAACAGATTTATTCGTGCAATATGCACAGTGAACAGCCAGACCCACAAATAGCAACGTTTCGGACTTAGTCCTTAATCATGCATAGTTACACCTGGAGATAATGCAGCTTAAATACACCTGTAAACCACACCCATACCTAAAAATACCTTTAACATACTGAATGTTGGCACCATCTAGTGGTCATATATAAAACTTTTTTAACAGAATAAAAAATCAGGTTAAACACATATTGCTCCTAACAAATCTAAGAACCATTTCAAACATTTTGGCATTTCAAACAACTTTTGCAGGTAATCAATAGATCATACACTCTATAGACATAGAGACCAATCAAGTTCCCTATTCATACCTTTTGGATGCATGGTATC
Source organism: Bombina bombina (assembly GCF_027579735.1). Taxonomy (NCBI): domain Eukaryota; kingdom Metazoa; phylum Chordata; class Amphibia; order Anura; family Bombinatoridae; genus Bombina; species Bombina bombina. Next base: position 385,172,040 of record NC_069499.1, read on the forward strand.
CAATCTATTGATCCAATAGGCCTCCCTAATTTTAAGTCTCTTTGCTCTATTGCCCCCTCTCCTAAGGTGTCCCACTTGTTCTAGTATCTGGAACCTCAATTGAGTCAAGCTGTGACCAACTGACAAAAAATGGTTGGCCACCGGGGCATCTAACTTTTCTGTTCTTATGCTACTCTTGTGTTGGGTCATTCTTTCTTGTACTGTGCGGGTGGTCTCCCCTACATACCCCAAACCACATGGGCATTTAATATAATATATAGCAAAATCTGTGTTACAAGTAAAATGCCCCCTAATCTCAAATCTTTTCCCTGTTCCAGAATGGCTAAAAAAAGGCCCCTTAATCATGTTATTGCAGTGTGAGCAACCAAGGCAGGGAAAGCAGCCCAGATTTTTACCCCCAATGTATCTCTGAACCATTGACTTAGATGGACCAATGTCAGCATGAACTAACAGGTCTTTCAAATTTCTGCCTCTCCTGAATGCAGGCATCGGTGGCTCTTTAAATTCAGGTACATCAGGATTATATGTTTTCAAAATGTGCCAATGTTTAGAGATGATCCTATTTATCTTATTACTCAACTTTGAATACTGACTTACAAAGATTAACCTGTTAGATCTTTCCTTCTTTTTGGCTTCCTCCTGTGGTAATAAATCTTGTCTTGGGATTGTCTCTACATTTTCAATCTCCTTTTGAATAAGGGCGGATGGATAACCCCTAGCCTTAAACCGGTCACCCATCTCTTCCAATCTCTGCTTTACAGGGCCTGTTTCAGAGACAATTCTTTTAACCCTGAGGAGTTGACTTCTTGGAAGTGACCTAATCAAGGACGGGGGGTGCATACTGTTGTAGTGAAGAAGAGTGTTGCAATCTGTTTCTTTCTTATGTAGATCAACTACAAGTCCCTGGTTACTTTTAAGTACCCTGGTGTCAAGGAACACAACACTCTCCTCACTACAAACCAGCTTAAATTTAATGTGACAAGTGGCAGAGTTAAGTTCATTCACAAATTCTTCAAGGGTTCCAATGTCGCCCAACCACACGTCAAATATATCGTCTATATAGCGCCACCAAGTGGCCGCATATTTAAGAAATAATGGATTATTATAGACAAAATACTCCTCATACATATTCATGTATATATTGGCGTATGTAGGGGCGACATTGGAACCCATGGCTGTGCCTTGTAGCTGCAAATAATAATGATCCTCAAAAAGAAAATAATTGCACCTCAGGATGATATTCAATAGTTGCAAGATAAATTCCCTATGTAGGGTATTATATCTCTCATCCTGACACATGATCTTATTTACAGCGCCAATACCAGCCTCATGTGTAATGGATGTATATAATGAAGTAACATCCAAACTGAAGAGGATTCCTTTAGTGTTCTCAATTGGTATACTCTGAAGTTTTTTAAGAAAGTCCCCTGTATCTTTAATAAAGGAACTAGAGTAAACATATGGTCTTAAAGATTTATCTAAGAAAATAGATGCATTAGCTAGTAATGAACCCATACCAGCCACTAAAAAAAAACTGTTAAATTTGAAAAGTTTGGGGCTAACTAAAAAAAGCACCTTTACACCAGCACAAGTTAATGCAGGGGTACAAACATTCATGAAGTTGGTAGAAAGAGATGTGTTGACACTATGTAAATATGGCCAGGTACATAAAGTGGATAAGGATAAAAGGGGTAGTTTATCTGCAAATGAGAAACAAGCATTAGATAAACTCAGGAATAACAAATCATTGGTCATTAAAGGGGCCGATAAGGGTGGGGCCACAGTGCTCCTTGATAAACAGTATTATGTGAATGAAATCCATTCCCAATTGTCTGATTCAGCTGTATATCAAAAGTTGGATTATAACCCCTTTTTTAAGATCAAAAAGGAAATTACATTCTGTGTGCAGAGAGCGGTTAAACTAGGCATTATCGACAAAGATACTGAGCAGTTCCTTTTAAATACTGAGGACATTACCCCTGTCCTTTATACCCTTCCCAAGGTACATAAGAATGCCAGGGCCCCTCCAGGCCGCCCTATAGTGGCTGGTATGGGTTCATTACTAGCTAATGCATCTATTTTCTTAGATAAATCTTTAAGACCATATGTTTACTCTAGTTCCTTTATTAAAGATACAGGGGACTTTCTTAAAAAACTTCAGAGTATACCAATTGAGAACACTAAAGGAATCCTCTTCAGTTTGGATGTTACTTCATTATATACATCCATTACACATGAGGCTGGTATTGGCGCTGTAAATAAGATCATGTGTCAGGATGAGAGATATAATACCCTACATAGGGAATTTATCTTGCAACTATTGAATATCATCCTGAGGTGCAATTATTTTCTTTTTGAGGATCATTATTATTTGCAGCTACAAGGCACAGCCATGGGTTCCAATGTCGCCCCTACATACGCCAATATATACATGAATATGTATGAGGAGTATTTTGTCTATAATAATCCATTATTTCTTAAATATGCGGCCACTTGGTGGCGCTATATAGACGATATATTTGGCGTGTGGTTGGGCGACATTGGAACCCTTGAAGAATTTGTGAATGAACTTAACTCTGCCACTTGTCACATTAAATTTAAGCTGGTTTGTAGTGAGGAGAGTGTTGTGTTCCTTGACACCAGGGTACTTAAAAGTAACCAGGGACTTGTAGTTGATCTACATAAGAAAGAAACAGATTGCAACACTCTTCTTCACTACAACAGTATGCACCCCCCGTCCTTGATTAGGTCACTTCCAAGAAGTCAACTCCTCAGGGTTAAAAGAATTGTCTCTGAAACAGGCCCTGTAAAGCAGAGATTGGAAGAGATGGGTGACCGGTTTAAGGCTAGGGGTTATCCATCCGCCCTTATTCAAAAGGAGATTGAAAATGTAGAGACAATCCCAAGACAAGATTTATTACCACAGGAGGAAGCCAAAAAGAAGGAAAGATCTAACAGGTTAATCTTTGTAAGTCAGTATTCAAAGTTGAGTAATAAGATAAATAGGATCATCTCTAAACATTGGCACATTTTGAAAACATATAATCCTGATGTACCTGAATTTAAAGAGCCACCGATGCCTGCATTCAGGAGAGGCAGAAATTTGAAAGACCTGTTAGTTCATGCTGACATTGGTCCATCTAAGTCAATGGTTCAGAGATACATTGGGGGTAAAAATCTGGGCTGCTTTCCCTGCCTTGGTTGCTCACACTGCAATAACATGATTAAGGGGCCTTTTTTTAGCCATTCTGGAACAGGGAAAAGATTTGAGATTAGGGGGCATTTTACTTGTAACACAGATTTTGCTATATATTATATTAAATGCCCATGTGGTTTGGGGTATGTAGGGGAGACCACCCGCACAGTACGAGAAAGAATGACCCAACACAAGAGTAGCATAAGAACAGAAAAGTTAGATGCCCCGGTGGCCAACCATTTTTTGTCAGTTGGTCACAGCTTGACTCAATTGAGGTTCCAGATACTAGAACAAGTGGGACACCTTAGGAGAGGGGGCAATAGAGCAAAGAGACTTAAAATTAGGGAGGCCTATTGGATCAATAGATTGGATACCATGCATCCAAAAGGTATGAATAGGGAACTTGATTGGTCTCTATGTCTATAGAGTGTATGATCTATTGATTACCTGCAAAAGTTGTTTGAAATGCCAAAATGTTTGAAATGGTTCTTAGATTTGTTAGGAGCAATATGTGTTTAACCTGATTTTTTATTCTGTTAAAAAAGTTTTATATATGACCACTAGATGGTGCCAACATTCAGTATGTTAAAGGTATTTTTAGGTATGGGTGTGGTTTACAGGTGTATTTAAGCTGCATTATCTCCAGGTGTAACTATGCATGATTAAGGACTAAGTCCGAAACGTTGCTATTTGTGGGTCTGGCTGTTCACTGTGCATATTGCACGAATAAATCTGTTTGATACTACTTGGCTGGTGCTGCTTCTTCTTCATCACTTGTAATATCAGCGCACATTTGTGTCCACTGGTATTACTAAGTTGAGCACAAATATTGTGTTTGCGGAAGCAAGCCCTTAATGTGTTATCTTGGCATTCTTTTTTGAAAAGCCTGCTTTGGTAGGCTCAGAATCTGCAATGCACTACTGGGAGATAGTTGGTAGTTGGCTATTTACATACGTCTTGTTGGCTAACCAGATGTGTACAGCTAGGTCTCAGTAGTGCTTGCTACTCTGGATATGAGTTTTACTATGGGTTTAACCACTTTTCAGGGTTAAATAATTCTTATATACAAGAAATTGCTCAGTAATAAAAATATTCTAACACATCAAAGCATTTTCCTTTTTACACTTTTATGTCTCTTTAAAGAAAAAAACAATAAATAAATGGCACATTAACATACTGTAGTAAGCAAAACATGGCAAATAGGAGATGTGGCCCCTTTAGGCACTGTACATGAGATAACTGATATGTGGAAAACCCAATATGGTAAATATGTTCAATTTTGAATGGTCTATACTATAAAACAAAACTAATCTCTGGAGACATCCTTCATTTATATATAATATTGCCTCACATTACTTTATCACATAACAACTGTAAGTGACATATGTTGTAATCAAACTACTTGCATCAGTATTCATAAGGCTCCCATCTGCCATGCATGTAAATATATAAAATGCTATAAAATAAATAATACCTTAGCTTCTTAAAAAATAGTCCAGGTTTAATCCAATGGTTGCCCTACTATATGATAAGTAGCATAAATCATATACTGTATTACGTTTTCCTCTTTGGTTTGAGCCAGAAAATCATTAAATTATTTGGTAAAATATATTATTATGTCCCATGAAGAATTTAAAGATCTTGAGTAAAGCCTATTACAAGAGTGTTCACGCTGTGCCATTTTGCATAAACACATCATCAGTCTTATGCCACTGGCACAATCAAATAGGAATTACAGAAAGCCAGGCATCAATGTTCAGGGTTTTATATGAGGTAACAGCTGCTTTGGTCAGGCAGTTAATTAAATGTGTTATTTTTCCATACAACCAGCAGTAGGGACAACAACTCTAAGTAGGATTTTTATGATATTTCTGGGTCCCCTCATGTGCTCAGGACATTGGATCGAACCCACACTGTCATTTATACCCGTTTAGCAAGAGTGTTTGGAATAAACCTTTGTCAACAATGCCCGATTTTCTATTATATCTAAAAAGTCACATACTGTCCACTGCCAGATTTAGCTCCAGCTTGCAAAGATTTTTTGTTGCTAGGCCCATGCTTATGTTTTCTTATTAACAAAAAAGTAACAAGAAATTATTTGTTATATGATCACCCAATCATAATTTATTTTGCAACGTTTTTATAGAAAATAGATAAGCTTAATGTGAACTGGATCAAGGGATGAAAGGTTGGGCTTCTGCTATAAACTATAACATTTTTTTTTTCAGTTGCCCATACAGTAATCTCTTAAAAAATGCATATATTTCTAGTAAACCTTAACATTAATTATAAAGGCATGTCAGTACATAGAGAAAAAGGAAACGCTTTGTTGTGATGTTAACCCATTTTAATACTAATTTTTGAAAAACATCATTTGGGAGTTCATTATAGTAAACTAACATTTATTGTAGATTTAGTCTAATTCTTTTTTTAATGGCTGCACTCTATGGAACGGTGTTTATATATTGTAATATATTTAGTTTACAATCTGTGAACCTGCTTAGAACAAAAAAAAAAATACTATTTTTTAGTTAGCATTTAAGAAGCAGGGAAGAGGCAGAGATTTTAAAAACTTTATTTTGTAAGTCGATAAAAAAAAAAAAGGAATAATTATAGTTAAAAAAGGAAACAATTGCTGAAAAGTCTAATGTGGTTTGGCTTAGAACTTACTCTTGGAACATATCAATTTATACATGAACATATTATTAATCATAAACTTATCTATTATTGGTTAAAGCAGTGCAACCTCATTTGACTTAAGAACAAATTCTTAAAGTGACAACCAAACATTTCTTACAACTAGGCCCCCATACTTAAACTACTTACAAACAACTAATCATTCTACTGTTCTTAAAGACACTGGATGCCAAACAATTCCCTAAGTTTCTGTTCTGTAAATCTACACAATTTAAGTATTGGATTAAGATGATAATTTGCCAATTTTTTTTTTGCATAATATTACAAATATATTTGTAGAATTTGTAATATTCTGAATAATTCTCAACAATGTTCCCATTTCCCATGGCAACTACTTATTACACCTTATCTTCCAAAATACTATTCCTATCTAGAGAATAAACAAACATTGTATGCTTTTCCTTATGATGGGGTTAGGATAACCTTTATATTTAGCATTCATTTTCCGTTATTATGTCAATTCGTAAATTGAGGAAATTCTGAACTATTATGATTAAAATGGATCAATTCCTCTTTTGTGAACTCAGATCTTGCTTACTTTATCTTTCTATTTCTTATTGGTCTTTCTAAAGTGATTTTTTATCCATAGCCATTGTGTGCCCTTGCCTACCATTCTCACAACCAGTAAACCTTTAGGTCTCAACTATTTTATACCCTTTATTTCTAAGATTAGATTTATCTCTTCTATTTACCTAAAAAGTTAACATCAATCTAATGGAATAGAATACGGATTTTGGTCTAAAACCAATATTTCATTTTTTAAATTACATACAAAAATGTTTAAATCTACAATTACTTAAAATACATTTAAATTGGTAGAAGATAAAAAAGAAAACAAAGCACAAATTTAACAGTTTCATTTCACTTTCTGTAAGAGCCTTACTAGACTAATTGGTCTAGATTCATAGACACCTGTGAAGGAGATCATGTTCAAAATGCATTAAACATTTTGTTAGTGGGGGTTCCCTACATTAACTTATATAGATGTGTGAGGTGCCCACTACATGATATCAGGCACATCAAATGCCAACTGCTAGCAATGTTGCTTACTAAGATATATAAGGTTGAAAATACAGTCACAAAAAAATAAATTATAGGTTGACTGTAACCCCAAATATGCAGATTTAAAGATGACATTAAGATATAAATTAGTTTTAATGACTATATGTAATTACCGAATATAGAACTAACATATACAATAAGTGGTAAGGAAACTATTAAAAAAAGATTATTACATTATTTATTTTCACAGCTCTTGTTTCATAGTCAAAACCTTAAAATGTAACAGAAATAATCGTTTTGCCAGATCTTTACATATATATACTCTTTAGATCCATGATTTTCTTTAAGAGTATTATTATTCTTGTCTTGTTCACAAACTACAAAATTAACAAAGAATTAACTAACTTTTTTTTAATTATTTGTTTATAAATAGCATCTTTGTGCAGGACAATAAGTTTGAATCCAATTTAATATGAACAATTTCTTTTTAAACCTGTTAGCAACATTCTAGGAATATGTACTATAGGTTTTATCTAGATTTAATGTTTTTAACTTTTTCCACAATACAACCTTATGTTTTGGTTGGGCGTATCAAATCATTGTCCGGATTCCGGTACTTGATTGGTTGGGTCTCTCCTAAATGTGAGTTGGCTTGTTTCTTGTGTATCCTATGACTAAGCGCCACTAGAGATGCGAAACGCGTCAGAACAGCCTTTTTCCTAGTCTCCGGCTTGTTTATTGCATGTATTATACTTTTTTAATCTTTATCCAATAAAGTTTATTTTTTAATTCCCCTCCGAGTGCTTAGGATTCCGTTTTCTTAAAACATTTTTAGACACCTTTGTCCTTCTCTGGAGACCATAGCTCCAAATGGACGTAAATTAAAACAAAACGATGAAAGTAAAGTTTTGCTGTAAATACTTAATCGCCCTTAGCACATAAAATTAATATTGCAAGGAAGGACTAGTTAGTTTTTTTAGAAGTTGTGTTTCTGGAGCTATCGTGGATCTCCTTAAAAGTAAAATGCTTCTCCAGCTAAAAAGACAGACTGGTTGGACAGACATGCGCTAATGATGCCACTAGACAAGAGAAATATTAAGTAAGGTAAGCAGCTAAACAACATATCAATTAAAATGGATGCTGCTATTGGAGAATATAAGAAGGACAGTTTAAACATATGAAGCCATAAACAATATACACTCCTGCTTAGAATCATATGAAATAAGATTACATAAAGTGATTAAATGTCACAATATCACTCCCCTGAAATAAAACAGAAAAAAGGGCTAACATTTACTGAAGACCAAATCATTACATTTATGCAATAGAAAGTGTGTATATCCTTTCCCTAGTACAAATAGCAACATTATAAAAGCCTTTACTGCTTTAGTCCCTTCCCCATTATTTTAAACCACTGTTGGGGGATCAAATGGTGTTCCTTTATAGAAAATGCATTCTTCAGGGAAACAGAACTGTGCTATTAAATGGACAGTATACACCAATTTTCATATAACTGCATGTAATAGACATTGCTATAAAGAATAATATGTACAGATACTGATCTAAAAATTCAATATAAAACCTTTTAAAAACTTACTTAGAATCTCCTAATTTAGCACTGTTGATGAGGTTAAGCTGGGCCAATCACTGAAAGGACAGTGAAAGGAGGAACAGCAACCCCCCCCCCCTCCCCTGCATATGAAAAGACCCATAACAAACATAGGAGCAACCAGGAAACTGTAGACTTATGTCTACATCTGATACTTTGGGGTTTTGTTAGAAGTCTGAAAATCAGCACAATGTTATTAAAAAAATAAGAAAACCTATACATTGATACAAAAACACACCCAGATGTACTATATAAATGGATAATCTACAAAAGATTTATGCAAATAATAATCTAGTGTACAATGTTCTTTTAAGGATAACAGTTTCTCGACTATGAGTTTGGGAAATGGGAATAAATATATTTTAAAGAGATTTGTTAGGACTGTTAAACTACCATACAAACCAATAGGACGTTATTGAAAACAAATTTGATTTAAAACAATTCAAACAAACTGCATTTTCTCAGTAGCGAAGTAATATTGGAAACTGAAAAATAGTACATTTTTATTGAAGTCACATGACTACAAGCATTTTTTACTTTGTATAAAGCCACAGAATTTTGCAAAATATATAAACTGAATCCTGCAGCAAAACAGTTTTATATTTAAGCACAGGATTTTTTAAAAATAAATTTAACAGGTTAAAACCTCAACTTCTAGACTTCCTAGAGAAGAAGACAACGATGATTGTTTTATGTTACCATTGGAAAATAAAATATTTTGTCCTATCTTGCTTTACTAGGTCAAAATGACGGTAACATCAGTTATAAAAAACAAAAACAAAACATATTTGACACTTTTTAAGGATTGTGCTTTTTTTCCTTTAAAACAATGCTACAAATTTAAGGAAATGTATTAGTTTGTAAGTACATATAAACTATTACTTAAAGGGCCATAATACCCAAATGTTTAAACACTTGAACGTGATGCAGCATAGCTGTAAAAAGCTGATTAGAAAATATCACCTAAACATCTCTATGTAAAAAAGAAAGATATTTTACCTCAAAAGTTCCTCAGTAGCCACCTCCCATTGTAAAGGATTTCTAAGCAGCATTTTAGTGTGTTTGTCCTGGGACATCTGAAGGGACTAGCATCGTGCACTCTCATATTATTTCACCAATCAGGTAAAGGAAGCTTACTATGAAATCTCATGAGAGTTAAGTCAAATCTCATGAGATCACAGTAAGAGTTCATGACCTCAGTACTGCTGATGCTGATTGGCTGCTGTTCATTTCTTCATTTTTTTTATTTTTTTACCTGCAGCTGGGAGCAGCTGAGTATAACTTTTTACACAGAACTTACTCTGCTGAGCTGAGGAGATTGTGAGGTAAAATATCTTCCTTTTTTACATAGAGATGCTCAGGTGATATTTTCCTGTCAGCTTTTTACAGTTATACTGCATCAGTTTCAAGTGATTTAGCATATGAGTATTATGTCCCTTTAATGTTAAAAACACAGAAAACAAAATAATTTTGATGTATCCTTTCAATAAACTGAAATTCCTTTTAAAGCTTATCATTTCCCATGAGAAAACACAACATACAATTACTTATTCTCATACAAAAATAACACCATATTTTTCTGTCAACCTTTGCTGTTGGGAATATGAAACCTGTTGAATTTTTTCGTTATGAATCTGACTTAGCCCAAGGGACCTGTGATTAAACCATAATTTACTTTTAGCTTGTGTTTGTAAATCATTATATTATTCCCTTCTCACTGTAAAGAAAATAATATTTTCTGTAGAAATAGCATTTCTTCTGGTCAACAAAAGTTGAAAATTAGCTAAAGGTACTTAATTAAAGTTCCTTCTTGTTGATTTAATGCTATAACTTTCAATCAATCATCAAACTTTGATATTAACTTAACATTTAAAACAGCAAGTTTAAAAAGATATGTGAAACTGACATGAAAAATAATTGATCTAAAATTTGGAAAAAATTGTTTTCTTTCAAGTAATTAGAAAGAGTCCATGAGCTAGTGACGTATGGGATATACATTCCTACCAGGAGGGGCAAAGTTTCCCAAACCTCAAAATGCCTATAAATACACCCCTCACCACACCCACAAATCAGTTTTTACAAACTTTGCCTCCTATGGAGGTGGTGAAGTAAGTTTGTGCTAGATTCTACGTTGATATGCGCTCCGCAGCAGGTTGGAGCCCGGTTTTCCTCTCAGCGTGCAGTGAATGTCAGAGGGATGTGAAGAGAGTATTGCCTGTTTGAATTCAATGATCTCCTTCTACGGGGTCTATTTCATAGGTTCTCTGTTATCGGTCGTAGAGATTCATCTCTTACCTCCCTTTTCAGATCGACGATATACTCTTATATATATACCATTACCTCTGCTGATTTTCGTTTCAGTACTGGTTTGGCTTTCTACAAACATGTAGATGAGTGTCCTGGGGTAAATAAGTCTTATTTTCTGTGACACTCTAAAGCTATGGTTGGGCACTTTTTTAAAGTTCTAAATATATGTATTCAAACATTTATTTTCCTTGACTCAGAATGTTCAACATTCCTTTTTTTCAGACAGTCAGTTTCATATTTGGGATAATGCATTTGAATCAATAATTTTTCTTACCTTAAAAATTTGACTTTGTCCCTGTGGGCTGTTAGGCTCGCGGGGGCTGAAAATGCTTCATTTTATTGCGTCATTCTTGGCGCAGATTTTTTTGGCGCAAAAAATCTTTTCTGTTTCCGGCGTCATACGTGTCGCCGGAAGTTGCGTCATTTTTTGACGTTCTTTTGCGCCAAAAATGTCGGCGTTCCGGATGTGGCGTCATTTTGGCGCCAAAAGCAAAAATAGGGGCGTCGCTTTTGTCTCCACATTATTTAAGTCTCATTTTTCTTTGCTTCTGGTTGCTAGAAGCTTGTTCTTTGGCATTTTTTCCCATTCCTGAAACTGTCATTTAAGGAATTTGATCAATTTTGCTTTATATGTTGTTTTTTCTCTTACATATTGCAAGATGTCTCACGTTGCATCTGAGTCAGAAGATACTTCAGGAAAATCGCTGTCTGGTGCTGGAACTACCAAAGCTAAGTGTATCTGCTGTAAACTTTTGGTAGCTGTTCCTCCAGCTGTTGTTTGTATTAAATGTCATGACAAACTTGTTAATGCAGATAATATTTCCTTTAGTAAAGTGCCATTACCTGTTGCAGTTCCAACAACATCTAATGTTCAGAGTGTTCCTGATAACATAAGAGATTTGGTTTCTGAATCCATTAAGAAGGCTATGTCTGTTATTCCTCCTTCTAGTAAACACAAAAAATCTTTTAAAACTTCTTGTTATCCAGATGAAATTTTTAAATGAACATCATCATTCTGATTCTAATGATTCTTCTGGTTCAGAGGATTCTGTCTCAGAGGTTGATGCTGATAAATCTTCATATTTATTTAAAATGGAAATTATTCGTTCTTTACTTAAAGAAGTTTTAATTGCTTTAGAAATTGAGGATTCTGGTCCTCTTGATACTAAATCTAAACGTTTAGACAAGGTCTTTAAATCTCCTGTGGTTATTCCAGAAGTTTTTCCTGTTCCTGGTGCTATTTCTGAAGTAATTTCCAGAGAATGGAATAATTTGGGTAATTCATTTACTCCCTCTAAACGTTTTAAGCAATTATATCCTGTGCCGTCCGACAGATTAGAGTTTTGGGACAAAATCCCTAAAGTTGATGGGGCTATTTCTACCCTTGCTAAACGTACTACTATTCCTACGGCAGATGGTACTTCCTTTAAGGATCCTTTAGATAGGAAAATTGAATCCTTTCTAAGAAAAGCTTATCTGTCTTCAGGTAATCCTCTTAGACCTGCTATATCATTGGCTGATGTTGCTGCAGCTTCAACTTTTTGGTTGGAAACTTTAGCGCAACAAGTAACAGATCATGATTCTCATAATATTATTATTCTTCTTCAACATGCTAATAATTTTATCTGTGATGCCATTTTTGATATTATCAGAGTTGATGTCAGGTTTATGTCTCTAGCTATTTTAGCTAGAAGAGCTTTATGGCTTAAAACTTGGAATGCTGATATGTCTTCTAAATCGACTCTACTTTCCCTTTCTTTCCAGGGTAATAAATTATTTGGTTCTCAGTTGGATTCTATTATCTCAACTGTTACTGGTGGGAAAGGATCTTTTTTACCACAGGATAAAAAATCTAAAGGTAAAAACAGGGCTAATAATCGTTTTCGTTCCTTTCGTTTCAACAAAGAACAAAAGCCTGATCCTTCATCCTCAGGAGCAGTTTCAGTTTGGAAACCATCTCCAGTCTGGAATAAATCCAAGCCTTCTAGAAAAGCAAAGCCAGCTTCTAAGTCCACATGAAGGTGCGGCCCTCATTCCAGCTCAGCTGGTAGGGGGCAGATTACGTTTTTTCAAAGAAATTTGGATCAATTCTGTTCACAATCTTTGGATTCAGAACATTGTTTCAGAAGGGTACAGAATTGGTTTCAAGATAAGACCTCCTGTGTAAGTAACTGACAGGAAGTATAGCAAGTTAATTGTATATGGATCTTCAACTGCAGATCTAGATGGAATGTTTCACTCAGCACCTGCTTATCATATGTAGAAGAGAAGCGTATGGCTTGGAGTGATTTAATATATCTTGAAAAGAACAGAGTGACACAGGTTAAAACCTGGAGCAGTCTCTTACAGAATCAGCTGTTAGAGAAA